>NC_090227.1:41010004-41310004 GCF_024489055.1 Chanodichthys erythropterus | reverse complement strand
TCACATGACTTTGGTGCTCCGAACCGCTGATTTGACACAAAAGATTCATAACGCTCCGAAGCTTCATGAAGCAGTGTTTTGAAAATGGCCATCACTAAATAAGTCGTTATTTTGTTTTTTTTTGGCGCACCAAAAATATTCTCGTCACTTTATAATATTAATATTGAACCACTGTACTCACATGAACTGATTTAAATATGTTTTTAGTACATTAATGGATCTTGAGAGAGGAAATGTCATTGCTGTGAATGCAGGCCTCACTGAGCCATCGAATTTCAACTAAAACATCTTAATTTGTATTCTGAAGATTAACGAAGGTAAGGGGTGCACATTAGAGGTACGCAGGTACGCATGGTACGCATGCGCGGTAAAAATAAACTATGCGTACCAGAAAACATGGAGGGAAGCGCTTTTGAGTACCGGTCCACAGGGATACGTTTACTTACTGGATTAGGATTTTTCTCCATCTCTGGTAAGATAGTAAGCAATCATGATAATATGTGTGTTCTTTAATTATTAGGTGTGCAACGGATCGCAGTTAATCCGTGATCCATACGGATAAGGTCCAACGGTTCGGCACGCATGTGATTCGCGGATTAACTGCTATATTTAACCATCATAGAGTGAAAGTTTGTAATTTGGACGTGTTTTGTCTCGCCAATTAGCACATTCAAACGACTTTAAATTCGGCAGCACCTGCCGCTGGCCATTATATTTCAATGTTGTTTTTTGTTTATATTCATGTGCATTTCAAAGCATGTGATTTACTTTCTCTTATGTAGTGGAGCATCAGAACGTTATTAACAAAATTTGTGATAAATGCTTACAAATGATAGTCTTCTGGTATATTATGTTATTTTGATTAAATGTAGTTTTTAAAATAAAACAAAAAACAACATTGAATTATAATGGCCAGCGGCAGGTGCTGCCGAATAAATCCCTGGCTGCTCTAGATGCCGATGCCGCTCTAGCAACAGCTGCCGAAGAAGTCCCTGGCCGCTGGAGATGCCGCCGGAAGTGCCGCTGCGAGATGCCGATGCCGCATTTTGCGCCAGCCCTCTCTCTCTCTACCATTGAGGACACCGAGGTCATGTCCTCTGTATTTTTTCCCTAAATTTCAAATTAGTCAAAGCTGAAATCCAGCAGTGATGATCAATGCCAAACACAGAACCCGGTCCGTGTCCGAATCCATATGTCGTCTGTATTTTCCATGGGCGTCGGAACCATTGTATGTGGGTGGGACAAGACCCACCCACTTTTTAAGACCAATGATATTGGACCCACTCACTTTTACTGTCTCTAATCCCCCCCAGGTGTTGCTACTCCACAAACCACCAACAGAGCATAAAAAATACCAAAAATAAAAATATTTTTTAAAACATCGCCAAGTAAAACGCTGCGTTTATAAAGAAATGTCTCTTTACGACCACAACAAACGGGACAA
This sequence comes from Chanodichthys erythropterus, assembly GCF_024489055.1. Taxonomy (NCBI): domain Eukaryota; kingdom Metazoa; phylum Chordata; class Actinopteri; order Cypriniformes; family Xenocyprididae; genus Chanodichthys; species Chanodichthys erythropterus. The sequence goes on along the minus strand of NC_090227.1, from coordinate 41,308,560 downwards.
TTTCAGACGCGCATTCCACCTTCGGCTCAGCGCCAGGCGCAAGTCAAACGAGCTCGGAAAATGTAGCTTCATTTGAACAACAGTGTACTGTGGTCAGATGAGATGTTGTCAGGCTATTAGGCTATAGCCTATTGTGCTCGAAGCGTGAACTCAAGAATTGCTTGCGTGCTGCATATTACTGCATTATAGTTTAACTAAAGCGCTACGGGCATGCACCATCATTATTCTGAGGTAAATGAAGTCATGAAATTACCAAACATGCGATTAAGCTGCCTCAAAACTGTGCATGCATGTATGTATTTGTTGACATGGTTTTAAAGCTATTGTTATCCAATTTGTTGGCCTTAAAACGTCTTAAAATGCATATATGTACATCAAGGAAATCAAAATTTTCTCGGGGGAGCATGCCACCAAACCCCCCTAGCAAAACACATTTTGTGACCTCGGTAAATATAAAACCCTGCGTACGGCCCTGTTTGCTGTCATTAATGTTAGTAAAGAAAAAAGAAAAAAATCATTATCATCATCTACCATGTTCAAGAGAAAAGAAGATAGTGAGGAGAGCAGTCAGGAGGAAAGTGATTAGGACAGCTTTTAGGATGTGTCATGTAAAGTGTGAGTACCAAGCAAAATCTCCAGGTACTCCCTTGAGAACCAGACCAAAAAAGTTATGTGCACCCCTGCTTATGGGTGTGGAACGACATGGGGGTAAGTAATAAATGACATTATTTTCATTTTTGGGTGAATTAACCCTTTAAGCAGCCTAGTAAGGGTACGTCAACACCAAATGCTAGAGACCAGCACTGCAGCAGTCCAAACAACCTGTGATGGTGTGATGAACAGGTGTGGCTCATGCTTAGGTTTTTTGGATTATATGGAAGCATTGATTTGATGAAAAGATTACTCACTGACATGGTAAGAATGACATGAATTTACACACACCCAACAAACCACCACAAAGCTTCAGGTGCCAGAGTGAATACAGCATCTAGTAAAAAAACAAATCAGCCCACACACTGGTACAATGTTCCCATGTATTCTTCAAGATTTTAAACCAATGAATCAGACACTTTGTAAACCCAGGTATGCATTTTCACCAATGTTTTGTTTTTTTGTTGACATCAGGGTTATGTACATGAAGAGTTCTTGAGTTGGAATAAATTAGGTATATCTTAAAAAATGTACACTGACTTTTTCCCATTTAAAACACATTGTGTTAATCTATTGGGAATGTAAATAGTCAGAAACATTTATGGACGGAACTGTTAGAGCCAGATTTGGGCAGTGATTATTCCCAGTGCAGCGTCTGGACATTCCAGACATTAGTAAGCACCCACATACTTAGACCCTGGAAGATGCCAGAAATGTTTGGAATTTTAGAATTTAGGAGGGAATCAAAGGGTAATGATACTGGATTGTGCATACAGTTTTCCACCTTATTTTGCAATCAAGAAGTAAGCTATTTTCTGTAAATGTCTGAGACTTCAATAAAAGTACATAACTAGAAGAATAACAAAGTGCAGTAAATAAGAATGAGAGAGTGCTCAGATTAGCCCGGTAGGCACATTTCAGGAGTTCAGTAAATCTCCCAGCTTTGACCAATGTGAGTCAATGAGTCAATTTTACAAAACCACCGTCCAGGAAAATTTGAAACCACCTTGTACACCCACGTTTCAACACTGCAAAAGTATTTTCTGGACTTTTCCCTTCAGGCCATCCAGGCCAGGTGGCTTGTGCAGTTTAATGAAGCATCGTGATAACCTCTCTTTCCAGTGTAGTCATGTGCAACGTCCCAATTCATATATGAATTTATTCAAAATGAATGTGTGATTGATAATCAGTATCTGTCCTCACTCACTCTGATTGAGTGAGTTCTTGAAGAAGTTTAGCTTGCAGGCAGGACGATGGTCGGTCCGCTGACTCAACGAAGGCCAAGGCGAAAAAGCACAAGCAAAGGCAAAAGCGAAAACACAATGCACGGTATTGGATTTTTAACAGTTTGTTGGTTCCACCTTTCCAAGTGTTTTAGCCAATCAGGTCAGGTTTTGGGCGGGTCCTACGCCCAGTTCTCCTGTTCATGTATGTAATTAACATAATGTCCTTACAGTCTTTTGTTCCCAAACTTGAAATGCAAAGCTGGGCAGGTGTAGGTGATTCCTGTAGATGATTCCCCGTGGCCTGCTGTGACTTTCACCTCGAGATGTGTCGCAAGTCCAAGTTTCCTGATAACACCTTGTGTCCTGTGTCCTCAACCCAAACACAAGCACTTCACCAAAACCAATAACATAACAGAAACTTCTAAATACCTAATAGAACATTAAACATTAACAAGTCTCTCCATTTTCTCATCTTGCTAAAAATAAATGCATAAAACAACACATTATTTCAACATTTACTCTCCTAATTCAGTCCCATGCAAAACATGATGGGAAGGGAAAGTCACGTTTGAATTGGATACTTGATTTAAACGTGTTATGTTAATGGTTTTAAAATCAATTATACATAAAGCAATCACATTTGAACCAGAAACCTAATACAATGGTGTTAAATCAAAATGTTCATGTATGTAATTAGCATAATGTCCTTAGTCTTTTGTTCCCAAACTTCAAATGCAAAGCTGGGCAGAGGGAATGTTTCCTGTAGGTGATTCACCGTGGCCTGCACCTCAGATGCTGAGCCATCTGTTTTCTTAAAGTCTCTTTGATCTTTTGCTCTGTTACCACAATCAAATGTATTTGTAATTAACGCAGACATGGAGGAGCCGTCTTCGATTGGCCACTTTAGTCCCCAGGTTCAACTTTATAGCACACAAATGGTTTGGTGGGCAGAGTTGAATCTCTTTGATCTTTGGGATGTGGAGTTGTGTTCATTTGGTGGGCTTCGTTCAGGAATAATCCTACAGCTCGATAATATTTTTTTTCCAAGAGCCCAGCCAAAATAATCTCTGTCCATTCATATTCCTGTTTTTACTGTGAAGCTGCTTTGAAACAATCTGGATTGTAAATAGCACTATATAAATGAAGATTAAATGAAATGAAATGAAATGAAATGTGGATGATTTTAACTGTGACAAGGCAGTTTAAATGGTGACAGTATGCACATAAGTGGAAGAGAGTCAGCTGAAAAAATGTAGTTATGACGAAATATGCCTACTCTCAAAAGTATGTACTTTTTCCCACATGTGCATATTTTTAGGTCATAGTATAAGTAGGTGGATTGAGACACAGCTATAGGCTGAGATTGAGTCATGTTATTCATTACTAATTGTCAAATCACTTAAATTATTATCTAGAATACAAAATGTTAAGATTATTTGCAAAACAATTAGTTGAACTGGTTTCACATTACATTCAAACCCCTCTAGCATCTCTTGCATTTCCTGTTCTGATTTTCTCCTCAACATTCTCTTTATATTCCTTCTTCATTTAACTGCATTATTTAGCTTTTTTAAAAATAATTCTTTGTTTGAACAACAACATTTACACAGAAGTCAACATTACAGGTTACTGTATCATTCAACAATTCATAATTTCTGCAACAGTCATGATCAATAATAAATAAGTTCCATTCGGTACATTCAAATTAAAAAAAAAATAGCTCTTTGGTTGAGCATGATTCAGTCTTGGACAGTGATTTCACAAGTAAAACCCAATAGAATCAACAATGTACAGTGGTGCTCAGAATTAACCCTTGGTAAATATGAACAAAGAAGCTTGTAAAAATAAATCTGCATTAATAATCCTTTTGATCTTTTATTATTTTTTTTAATCACAAAAATCTAACCTTCCATTGAAGTGAAAGATTTGAAAATGTAGAGAAAATCTCTTTATGAAATGAATGTTTTCTCTAGTTCACGTTGGCCACATGCTGTGTTTGGAGAACCCCTGACAAGAGATCAGAGATCATTCTTTCATGCAGAATCTCTACAGATCCTTCAGATTCCCAGATTCATGTTGGTGCTTCTTCTCTTCAGTTCACTCCACTCATTTTCTTTAGGGTTCAGGTCAGGGCACTGGGATGGCCATGGCAGAAGCTTCATTTTGTGCTCTGAGACACATTTTTGTGTTGGTTTTTATATTTGTTTTAGATCATTGTCTTAAAATGGAATAATCCGACCGCGGCTCATTATAGGATTTCTAACAGAAGTGGTCAGGTTTTGATTTCTTAATCTGTTGGTATAGGCCCACACGATCCGGTAGTATATTTAACCCTGGGCATAGGGTACTTTTTATCCCTGTGTGCAACAAAACCATCTGGTGGGTTTGCTGCCAAAAAGCTCTTTATTTAATTTGATATGACCATAGAAGCCGGTCCCTTTTGAAGTTAGCTATTTTCTTACTCTCACTTTCTATTTTGTGAAGCTAAACAATCTTTTGCTGCAAATCAGAACTATATTCTTTGGTTTTACTCATTGTGATGAATGATTAAAAGAATTTGGTCTTCGTGTTTCCTCATGTTTAATCTTACAGTCAACTTTGATCATATCTACCAAGGGTGCCAATAATTCAATAATTACATAACAGCAACCTAAATATAACTTTTCTTTACACTTTAGCTGTCTGGAAGTGGTACCGGTTTCATCTAGCGCACTACCATAGTGGTTGCTTTATTATTTAAATTCTTATTAGCAGGTCCTCAACCCAAAAACAAGCACTTCACCAAAACCACTAACATAACAGAAACTTCTAAATACCTAATAGAACATTAAACATTAACAAGTCTCTCCATTTTCTCATCTTGCTAAAAATGAATGCATAAAACTACACATTATTTCAACATTTACTCTCCTAATTCAGTCCCATGCAAAACATGATGGGAAGGGAAAGTCATGTTTGAATTGGACACTTGATTTAAACGTGTTTTGTTAATGGTCTTAAATGGTGTTAAATCAAAATGAATTGTTTTAAAATAAAGTGAACAACATAAAAAAAAACATTTTTGAGTCTTCTATTGAGTCTCTGGAACATGCTGATGAATAGGCTTAATCCTCTTTAGTAGCTGCCTATATTATGGTAAAATATGAATGACATTAAGATTTCTCCACTCCTAGTTGTCATGGTCACCTTTATTATGATTATTGTTTACCAGCTGTATTTAGTTAATTAGTCTCGTTTAGTCCTCTGTTCTCCTTGTATTTAAGCCCTCTGTTTCAGTTAGCCCCTTGTCTTCCATTGTTGTATGTTTATGGTGTTTTTGGGTGGCAGTTAGAGTATACTTTATTGTCCTTTTTCAGCTAATTTGTTATGGACTCAAAGCTGCAATTATACGCAAGCATACATACACAACACACAATAAAAAAGAAAGAAAAGATCAGTAATAATAATAATAAATTGCATCTTACTATTTAAAATATCAATAGATACAGGTAAAAATTATTTTTTGTAATGGTTACTTTTACAGATTGGGACTCTATAACATTTCCCTAATGGCAAAAGTTGATACATTGGAAATAAAACATTATTAGTCCTGTTATTTACATAACAGCAGCCTAAATATAACTTTTCTTTACACATGATGTTTGATGTTAGCAGTCTAAAAGTTTATCTAGAGTACTACCATAGTGGTTGCTTTAGCAGTCCTCAACCCATACAAACACTTCACCACATTGGTAACCCCCAAAACCACTAACATAACAGAAACTTTTTAAATACATAATAGAACATTAAACATGAACAAGTCAATCCATTTTTTCATCTTCCTAAAAAATGCATAAAACAACACATTATTTCAACATTTACTCTCCCAATTCAGTCCCATGCAAATCATGATGGGAAGAGAAAGTGATTTGGTTACTTGACTTGAAACGTGTTATTTCAAAAAGAAAACCTCAAGTCAAAGAGTAATGGTTTCAAGTCAGTTATACATGAAGCATAGTGTGAAATCAAAATGAATTGTTTAAAAATAAAGTGAACAGCATCAAAACAGTCTTCTGTTGAGTCTCTGGAACACTTTGATGAACAGCAGGCTTAATCCTCTTCAGTAGCTGCCTATATTTTGGTAAAATATGGATGACATTAAGATCCGAGCATCCTTCCATGTTACTAAAACATTTACCCAAAGTCTTAAAGGTGCCCTAGAACCCTTTTTCACAAGATGTAATATAAGTCTAAGGTGTCCCCTGAATGTGTCTGTGAACTTTCAGCTTAAAATACCCCATAGAGTTTTTATTATTCAATTTTTTAACTGCCTGTTTTGGGGCATAATTATAAATGCACCGATTCAGCGTGTGTCCCCTTTAAATGCTCGCACTCCCTGCCCCCCGAGCTCGCGACTCTATAATATATTGCATAAACAAAGTTCACACAGCTAATATAACCCTCAAAATGGATCTTTACAAAGTGTTCGTCATTCAGCATATCAGATCATGTAAGTATAGTATTTATTTGGATGTTTATATTTGATTCTGAATGAGTTTGATAGTGCTCTGTGGCTAAAGCTAACATTACACACTGTTGGAGAGATTTATAAAGAATGAAGTTGTGTTTATGAATTATACAGACTGCAAGTGTTTAAAAATGAAAATAGCGACGGCTGTCGTCTCCATGAATACAGTAAGAAAAGATAGTAACTTTAACCACATTTAACACTACGTTAGCAACATGCTAATGAAACATTTATAAAGACAGTTTACAAATATAACTAAAATATCATGATATCATGGATCATGTCAGTTATTATTGCTCAATCTGCCATTTTTTGCTGTTGTCCTTGCTTGCTTACCTGCATAAAGTCCAATTATTCGGCTGTGCTGCGCCAGACGTTAATACTGGCTTGTCTAATGCCTTGAACATGGGCTGGCATATGCAAATATTGGGGGCGTACATATTAATGATCCTGACTGTTACGTAACAGTCGGTTTTATGTTGAGATTCACCTGTTCTTCAGAGGTCTTTTGCACAAATCAAATTTACAAAAGAAGGAGGAAACAATGGAGTTTGAGACTGTTTGTCATTTCCATGTACTGAACTCTAATTATTCAACTATCCCAAGGTAAATTCAATTTCAATTCTAGGGCACCTTTAACCAGTCTCGTTGGACAGGTGTATGTATATATTGCTCAAAATTTGGCAACCACATGGATACATCGCATTCATTGAAATGGCTAATCGAAAACACGAGGTCATCGGCAGAGTTGCACAGCGCTATGTTTTAGTTAGCATCTATGCATTCAGCAGTATGACCCAGCCACATAAACTAGGACAACTGTTATTTCTTTTATTTATTTGAGGCAGATAGTATAGTCTGAATGAGACAGTCAGCAGTTCTGTGATATTCGTCACCCACCTGCTTGACAAATAAGCACAGTCCCCCTCCGATAGTTGTGCTTGATTAGGCACTGTCGCTGTCCAAACAAATTAATGAGTATCCGTCCAGTTTTATGTTGTCAATCACTTCCATCAGCCTCTAATTATGTCATTAATGACTCACCCTCATGCCGTTCCAAACCTGTAAGACCTCCGTTCATCTTCGGAACACAGTTTAAGATAAAATCCTTTTCATTGAATTGATTCCATTGAATTGATTCGTCTTACGAAAACAGCGTCACTGCGGAGTCGTGAACCCGGATTGACAACAGACCCGGAAGAGAAGACAATGCTGAATAAAGTCGTAGTTTTTGTTATTTTTGGACCAAAATGTATTTTCGATGCTTCAAAAACTTCTAACTAACCCACTGATGTCACATGGACTACTTTGATGATGTTTTTATTACCTTTCTGGACATGGATAGTATACCGTACATACATTTTCAATGGAGGGACAGAAAGCTCTCGGACTAAATCTAAAATATCTTAAACTGTGTTCCGAAGATGAACGGAGGTCTTACGGGATTGGAACGACATGAGGGTGAGTCATTAATGACATCACTTTCATTTTTGGGTGAACTAACCCTTTAATCACAAACAAAACTGTATTGATTACTTTGTGCTTTGTTCATTTGTTTTCACATTAGATTGAGAAGTGGTTCAGCTGCACATGAGACAAACCACAGATCCAGATTCCTCCACAAATGCAAATTCATACAGATCCCAAAAAACAAACAACATACTCATCTTTTTTTTTTTCTTTAAGCCATTTTCATCTTTGATATGGATAAACAGCTGTGGCTAATGCCCAGTTCAGACTACATTATTTTAGCCTGATTTTGCCATGATCTGCTTGACATAGGATGCCATGGACGACACACTTTCACTCTCTTCCATTGTTGTCCCAGTGAAGCCGCCAGTGTGTCAGTTTGGCGCTGACATCTCGAGTCTGGAGTCTGCGCATAGTGAACTTGGAGCCCGAGTCTGCGTAGTAGTGAGTGCGAAGTTGAGCTCAATATCAAGATCCCGCCCACACTCCTGCAGAATCGGTCAAAACTGCAGAACAGCCCATATCGGTATGAAATGAACAGTTCTGGAAATGTAGAAATTAAAGTTAAAGCTCCAATTTGCTCATAGTTGACGACAACTGATGCTGCTTCGGCGATGCGTCATGACGTCACAGTATAGGTCATAAACCCCGCCCTCTCCTTGTAATTTAATGGGACATGAGACAAACTAAACAATCAAATTACACTTCAAATAATTTTTTTTCCAAAGATGGTTTCTGTCATTATAGGTAGTTTTTATCACACTGATTTAAGTTCAAGTGTTCGTTTTTAAAATAAGTTTGGTTTTAGCTAGTTATTTGATGCCATAAAAACAGGGGGTGTGATGTCATGATTGACAGCTTCTCTGAGCTAGACTTTCTGACTTTTTGGGGGATTTTCAGGAGAAGATTGGAGCTTCAACTTTAATTTCTACATTTCCATAACTGTTTATTTCACATAGACATAATGAGCTGTTCTAAAAGTGCAGAGAGTGCTTGTGCATGGTTGCCAGGTTGGGAACATTAAGTGAAACAAGCTGAAAACATTTCTCTTTTAAGAGAAAAGCTTAATTTGGGGAATTTAAGCTCTTGATGTCTGGCAATCAGGAAAGAATGTAGAAGCTTGTTAACAATGCAAGATAACGTAAATGTCTTCATCATTTGTAATATGCACAGTGAAAATAAATCCACCATTTTTTACTTTTACAACCATATTTAAGATGTTCAGGTTCTAGGCCACTTACTTCTAGGCCACAGCTTGCTTATAGCTTGATACACCTCATGTGACGTGATCACTATTGGATCATTAACCGCAATACTGTCCACATTACACAAATCCTTTCAGACACAATTCAATAAATAAATTAATTCTGTCTCCATAACTCTGCAGTATTTTCTACTCCAGAGACTTCATCTAAAGTACATGGAAGTGATATTCTGCAGTTGATAAAAGTTCTCACTTTTTTCCAAAAATCTGAAATAGTTATTTAACAGATTCATAGCCATAGAATCAGCTCTCAAGACATTCTTACAGATGAAATTCATAGAGCATTGTATCTTGCAGTAGTACATTCCTTATACTCAAGCTCTTGTCTGGGTCTACCTGCCATAACCCATAATTTAGTAGCTTCCTGAGCTTCAGCATGGTGCTCAGCTATGAACTTACTCAAACCGGGCCTGTTGTTATGTACAGTATCTTACATTTATGCTTATAGTATGGCTTACTACATTCATACAGGGCATTTAATATATCATATATTGAGCAGATGTCACTCATCCATGCTTTACATCATCACAGTTTACTACTATGGCTCGATTTTAATCAAATCTCATTTTTAAGAACCAATATTGGGTCTTAAATCCCAAGATCAGTCTTTAGTAGTGTGTATTAACGTCCCCATTTATCAGCAACTGACAGGGCATTGAGTTCCCCTTGAAAGGAAACAATATGTCCTGAAATGTCTCCATTTGATGGTCGTGTAACCTCATTTATGTCAAGACGATCCCCCGGGGTATTTATCTCATACTTAGCTTCACTTATGTACCCCTTTCTTAGTGTGTTTGGAAAATTTGCTACATGCAGTGTTGGACATTGAAGATAAATTTAATTTACAAAATACCAACGGATGGTAACATGTCCAACACATATACCTCTATTAAAATCTCAGACAATGTCAAACATTTGACATCACATGTGTGAATTTCTCACGCTTGTTTTTTCCCCCTGCAGGCATCATGTCCAGCCACATGTGCGTCACTACGTCTGATGCATCTGCTCATTAGTGTCACACAAGTTGTATGAGTATCTTGTGGTCTAGAGTTCTGTTGTCTGGACAAGCCCTCTGTCCTTTGCTAAATTGTGCAGAAATATTTTCAATCATATTTTCTTAGTAGGATTGTTTTTTTGCCAATAATTTTGCTACCATCCCAGAAAGATCTCAATAGTTTGATTGTTCTAGCTTCTCTCCCACACAGTCACTCTGCTGCCATTACCCTGAGGGTATAGTAATGTGGGTGTACCTGTATTTATCATTTCATTTGACACTTGCCATTTACTCTGGTGCTTAAGGTTATCAAAATTAAGATCATGATATCCAGCACTTTTTCACACCATTATCTGATTTACAAATAGATAACTCTAACCCAAATGAGACCTAAAACAACAAGATGTTATGTGTGTCTCCATATAAGTGACATTTCAAATTCATTTCATAACCTGATTAAAAAGTAATATCACCATGAACCTGTTAACACTAACCCTTACAATAAAGTTCAGTGCATCAGGGATAATGAACTAATGATCAACAATATTTTTATAGCACTTATTAATACTGGTTAAAGTGATCGTTCCCCAAAAATGAAAATCCAGTCATCATTTTAACACCCTATTAATGTGCAGTAAATGAGATGCCTGCCAAGATGCCTGTAGGACATCTGAATTTGTTTCATGCCTGGGTGCAATTCTTATACATGTTTCTTATCTCTTATTTCGCAATAACCAAGTGATTTAATGTTCTGGTAAGATTCGCTGCTCCTGTTTCACACAGAAAAGTCTTTCTTTCAACTTTCTCTCTGATTGTGGAAACTTGCCAATTGATGGCCAACCTTTCATTAAAGGCAAGACATAACATTCCCCGAGGACAACTCTTACCCAGAGGCAAGAAGCCTCCATGTCACGCCTTTTAATAACGGTCTTATTCTTTGACAGCCACCTGTTGTTTACTGGGGAAAAAACCCTGACTAGGCACACCGTAAAACTCAATAAGTTCAGAATACTCAAAACATTTGAGGAAACATATTACCTTAAAACATTTAAGTAAACTAACTCAAGTTGGGTGACAAGTGGGGTGGGGCCAAGAGTCGTGGAAGCGGAGCAAGGCCAGTATGCAGGCTCTTCTCTTCACTGCAATGCTACCATAACAGAACCCCTGTAAATTAAACACTAACTTATGTCTCACAAAAACACAAAATAAAGGCTCATACACACCAAGAGGATTATCGATTATCACCAGCATTTTTCGAGACATTTTTTGTGTTCATACCCAAGCGATTTTCACTGGAGATGCACCGAGTGAAAGTGCAACTCACTCCCTGACAGTATATGGCACTTGTCCTTAGTGCAAGTGAACAGTAGTGCAAATAAACATATTTATGAATAAGACATTAATAAAATTAAAGTAGATAAAAATATAAAATTACATATATATATATCATATACATGACATGAGGAGATAGTCAGAAACGGTAGTCACAATGACAGTAGTGCAAGTGAACGGTAGTGCAAATAAACATTTATATGACATAGACATTCTCAACTATATTTTTTTAATATAAAAGAAAAAAAACAATAAAAATACAGAAATAAAATGGCATATAATACACATCTATTGGTGTGGCAAAGAACTGGTAGAGCACCCATAGTTTGTAGCTTCCATGTCTGCTTACTTCCTTGTCGTTGTCTTGGTATCATTGTGCAAGACCTTTTTGTACTTGAGTGCCACCAAGTCATGTTTTACTGTAACTTCCGCAGCTCCAGGCACATGAACAAAAGCACCAATCTCATTGGTCGGACAGTTTTTAACGCGGCACGTCAATCCAAAAAAAACGAACCCGAGGCATTTTTTTTTAAATGACGACGCTTTTACACCTGCTGTTTTGCATGTCGGTAGCCACACTCACATTGGCGCCTTTTGTGTGTACAAGGTGTGTACAAGCCTCACACTTAATTTCAACATTTATTTATACTGTGTGATGCACAGCATGCTGGGAAATAGAATTCTGCTGCAACTCAACTCAATCATATTAAGTTCAGCTTACTACTGTGAAATTTTGAGTTCACACAACTATTACGTACAATGAACTTTCATTATTATTTGAATGAAACAAACTGATTTAATTAATTTCACTGTTTGGTTTTACAGTGCAAAATCTTTTACAACTGATGAAGACAGACACTAGGATTAATAAACGCAAAGCTTTAATGGGGATACTTCAAAGGAATACAACTCAGGAACGTAAGACAATGTTAAGTATCCAAACAGGCAGTTTAACTTGATAATAACAATGTCTCTTTCTGATGCATATCCCAGGACTGAAGAAGATTCCAAGACTGTGAAGTGGATGAGGAGGAGGATGAAGACGGGGGGAAACAGGATTGCAAATAGGCAATGTGAGTCACAGGTATGGGCAACGACACCAGACAGTGAGTGTTTGTGAGAAGGTGGTTTATGTAGCAGTCCGGGATAAATGACAGCAGGTGTAGTAGAATAGAATTTGAGGGATTGGGAATGAGTGGGATGGATTCGAGACAACTTGTAATTATGCAAATTATGCATATTATTAAGATCATTTGGGTGTTGGCTGTTCTTACATTTTTGGGAAATGATTTTATATCCTGTAGAGGATGTGACGAGATCCAAATTACCATCTTTATTTTTATGCTCGGTATTGTGAAAGCCAACAGATAATCCTAATTATCAGGAGGGACAACAAACAGACCCTGCAGAAAGGTTCCGCCAGCTCTCAGAAAAGCCCCGTTGCCTTTTGAAATTCTTGTGGTTTTTTTATTTTGCTAAGTGTAGCACTGCTTAAATCTGTTTAATAAAAACAAACCAGACTGAGATGGATTTTCTTATTGACCCCAGCTGTTATCTGCAAGACCAAGATAAACAGATGAGTGCATATTCATAAAAACACTCTCTGTGTCTGTCACTGCTATTAAGTTGGCCATGGCTTCCTAAAAATGCAAGTTGACCATGATGTGCGTCATTAAACTTTAGCCTTAGCCAGGTCATGTACACAGACAGTTAAGTTATTAGATAAACAAGCTGCAGAGATTCAAGGCCCTTGTGTATGGAAGCCGAAACCTGCATAAATAAATAAATAAATAAAAATCTAACTTTTTTATATATATTTTTTTTCAGGTTCATGCCTCCATATATGCGCACATAGTGGGTAAAGGCAAAGGGGCCATATTTACTAACAGCTTGTGCCAGCACAAACCCTCTTTCGGTGTTTAAAAAACACTGGCAATATTTACTAAAGACACAGTGAAAAATTAGTGATGAAAAGACATGGACACAATTATTTTTGCAGCTGACCTTATTGCAGATGCATTTGTAAGAGTTCCCTTTCATGGGAACATCGACGCTGCGTAGTCGCTTTGGGAACGCCTCTGCGTGATTACGTCTTGAAGCACTCGTGAAATCAAACCAATAGTGTAGCGGGACGTCAGAGCGGGTGACATCACGGACCAGGAAACTATAAAGCACCCCTGAGAACAAAGAACGCCAGCTTCTGCGTCTTCAGCAAAGCGCTCTGTGTTGTGTGTCTTATTTGGTGTTGTCTGTCGTTATTTGCAGCAAACAAAATATCTCTTCGTCCGAGGACAAGAGTGTTTTAGTCACCAAGCATATATATATATATATAATATATATATATATATATATATATATTATTTTATATATTGCAAAGACACGATTATGGCGGAGAAAGACAAGCAGCAGTTTACGAAATGTGCTCTTCCCTGCCCTCGTTTCATCATGGGCGGGGATACACATGATATGTGCGTTGCTTGTATGGGAGTGGAGCATGCACAGGCAGCTCTCGAGGGAGCTGTCTGCGTGCATTGTGAAAAACTAACGCTCTGTGTACTCCGATCACGCCGCTCGTTCTTTGATAAAAAAGAGGACACTGCGGCAAGTGTTCCCCAGGGCTCGGGTCCTGCTGCTGCCGAGGCACAGCGTAGACTTCGTTCCTGGGGTTCACAAATGGATCTGGTGGAGGGGTTAGAGACGGGTCCTGCCCTATCTCGACCCTCACCTGCCAGATCTGCTGCCACTTCTCTGGCCGCGGAAGCACGCGTAGCGGTTTCTTCCCCCAGAGTGGAGGCACCGGAGCTTCACTTATCTGTCTCCGAGGAGATGGATGTAGTGAGCGCCGGCGCTGGAGATGAGGGCCCGCCACCCGCATCTCCAGCATATGAGGAGCTGTTAGAGGTTTTGACTCGGGCAGTTGATAAACTAAAAATTGAATGGCCGGAAGAAAGTTCTGAAGCGCGAGTTAAAAGCAAACTAGATGAGCGCTTTCTCCCTGCCCGAGCTCAACCTCAGCCCCGGGGATTGCCATTCTTCCCAGATCTCCACACAGAGGTGTCGAGATCGTGGCAGAGTCCGGCACATTTCTGTGTTTATAACCCTACAACGTCTCTATACAGTAACATCATGGGGGGGAAAGAACACGGTTATACGGCGATGCCTCAGGTTGAAGAGACGCTCGCGAGCTATCTCTCGCCTGAGTCAGCATCGTCGTTAAAATTCCCGACTTTGCCCACCAGACCCCTGCGTACAACATCAGCATTGGTGGGCAGGGCTTATACCTCAGCGGGTCAGGCAGCAGCATGTCTGCATACTATGTCGGTCCTCCAGGCATACCAAGCTGACCTGCTGCGGGAAATAGACCAGAGAGGCGAGGCGTCTTTTGAATGTATTCAAGAGTTGAGAAAGGCGACTGACTTAGCTCTCCGGGCCACCAAGGAGACGGCAAAAGCAATCGGCCGGTCTATGGCAGCCCTGGTGGCCACGGAGAGGCATTTATGGCTGAACTTGTCAGATATTAAAGAACGTGATAAGGCAGTGCTTCTCGATGCGCCAGTGTCTGTTCAGGGCCTCTTCGGCGACTCCAGGAGGTTCCAGGAGGCAAAACGTCAGTCTGCGGCCTTTCAAAAGTTCTTCCCTCGCCGCTCTGCTGGGGCTGCTGGCGTCTACAAGCTCCTCATCTGCGCATAGGGCGCAGCAAAAACAAAGTGTTGCTACCTGTGCTCCCCCGAAAAGATCTTGGGGACCGGGTAGGACAGCACAAGTGAAGCCTTCCCGCGGTAAATCAGATCTGCGGGCTGTTATTATCGCCAGGAAGGCTGCGAAAAAGTCCTGACACGAGGGGTCCAGGACTTCTGAGGGCAGCCCCCTCCGGAGAGGGTCCAGAAAAATTAAAATCTATAAAGTTGACCCATCTTCGGTGCCCTCAGGGGGCTATCCTGTTAACCCCGCCACCTCGTGTGTCGCGGGGCACAGCAGCCCCTCCCGATCCTCTGAGGGGGGTCGGTCAGCACCTGATTCGACTGTTCCCTGCCGGTGCGCCGCTTCAGGGCGTCGAGCCAAGTGCCAAGTGCATGGAACAGGAAGTGATGACACTTTTGCAGAAGGGGGCTATAGAGAAGGTTCCTCCCGCCAGCATGCAGTCAGGGTTTTACAGCCGATACTTCATAGTTCGGAAGAAGGATGGAGGGTTGCGAGGTTTTATAACCTCGATTTGGGCTCCACTCCAGGGTCCTCAGTCCTGTCATCCTGAAATAATAACACAACAGGCATTTGGTCTTATGGCCTAGTTGGGATAGCGTTCCCAAAGCGACTACGCAGCGTCGATGTTCCCATGAAAGGGAACGTCTCGGGTTACGTCTGTAACCCTGGTTCCCTGAATAAGGGAACGAGATGCTGCGTAGCTTAGCCATACTCCCTGCACGCCTGTGAGCGTCTGCTTCATCCATATCAGAAGCTGGCGTTCTTTGTTCTCAGGGGTGCTTTATAGTTTCCTGGTCCGTGACGTCACCCGCTCTGACGTCCCGCTACACTATTGGTTTGATTTCACGAGTGCTTCAAGACGTAATCACGCAGAGGCGTTCCCAAAGCGACTACGCAGCGTCTCGTTCCCTTATTCAGGGAACCAGGGTTACAGACGTAACCCGAGACGTTTTCCTTTCAGACGCACAATGAATGAGAGGAGAGTACTTAAATAAATCCTACAGTTTGTAGTCAATTAACTATTTTTTGTGGCATTATTTAATGCCCCAAAAATGCATGTCTTACTCCGAACTATCTTTGTGCTTGACATGGCTGCGATAGTTGCTTTTGAAGGAGGCACCGCAAAAAACAGTTCATGGTAGAAGGAAAATAATTTTCTCCACTCATTATCAGTTATTTGAAATGTGTCACTTTTAGTCCAAGGATGAAGATGATAGGCGATGTAGATCAAAGTAAAAGCGTGTTTATTAAAGTAATCCAGGTAATCCAAATGGGGGAACACATACGAAACCGATTGCTAAACACAAACAATACTGGACCATGAACAAGAGGAAATGAGGAACTTAAATACACATGGTGACAACTAATTAATCAACAGTGGTAACAAATGAATAGATGCGGGTGAATATAACAAAGGGAAAAGGTAACTGAAGAGGAACAAACTATGAATGAAATGAATAAATCAGGATGTGGAGGCAGGAGAGGGAGGCTGAGTGGGATCACTGAATGTGACAAACTTGATACAGGGTGACGAAGTACACTCATAATAGTTATATCCCACAGAGTCCAGTTTTAGCTAACCCTCAGTGGCGGTATTGTCGTTGGTTGGTTTTCTCCATTCCCTTGTATTCCACCAAAAGTACCACGGCGTTGGAGCATAAACAACATCTGCAAAGTTACAATGCTCAAAGTTCAGTGCAAAGGGAGATATTTTCTTTTACAGCAATCGCTTTTTAAGGACAACAACAAACGGCTGGTAGGGACTACAATGAGCTTCTTCCCGGGTTTGTGACATCACTAACCCTTAAGATTTACATAAACCCCGCCCCCGAGAACACACAACAAAGGGGGTGAGGCCATGTTGGGCTCCTTTAGAGAAGGTTATCATGCCGTCATTTTACGCTGGACTGCTTCACAAACGAGGATCAATTCAGTGCTGGATTTGTTCAAAAGATTAACATGACGGCACATGCTAGTCGATAAGTTGAATCAACTCCACAGCAACTACATAAATTTATCCACTAACCATTCAGAAATGTCTTGATGCATTCTAAAAGTTGCAGTCTCTCCATCAGTGTTGTAATGATTCTGTACAGGTTTACTCAATTTATGGGTGAAATATATGAATATAATAAATCATAAAGCCTTGATTATTTATGATGCATATATTAACCCAAGGGGGAATTAACACATATTGTGAATTAATTACAACAAATTATAATCAATTACATATATGATTAGTTCTGGTTTAATAATTATTTAGAGAAACTATATCAGTTTGTCCAGCAAACCGTCCTCACAGATGATTATAAAAAGAAAGGTTATTCTCTGGCCACGAGAATGACTTCCTATTCTAGCATCAAAGCGCAAATCGAAAACGTTAAAGTGACCTGGTTTTTGTTGAATGAGCAGCTGAGCAATCGAGCGTGAATAATGTGTTTAATATATGAAAAGGTTATGCATCTAAATATATACACAGGATATACACATATATACAAGAGCGAAAGTAAAAGCAGGAAAAGAGAGAAGACAAGTAATCAAAGATTGGCAAATTACAACAGTTGAACCTCTGAGAGCCAGCAAGGAAACTCAGTACACAAAATCTTAAAGAAGTTAATACTTGCATATAGGTTCGTGCTGTGGTTTAGAGTTTCAGTTTTGGTCAGGTTTGGTCATTGGTCCTTCTTCAGGAGGGTGTTTCTTCGGCGGGTTGTTCAATCGAGGTTTCAACTGAAGAGTAATATAACCGGAAAAGAAAGAAGAGAGAGTCTGTCTCCTGGGTGATGGCAGATGACGAAAGGCTTGACAAAAGCAAAGCTTGTGCCAAGAAGATGGTCCTCCCGATGCCGAATAGCGAGTGATATGAGCGCGGTCGCCTGAGCCGTCCAGGAGAGACGTTCACGAGAGAGGGCGATGGATGATTCAGAGGCAAAACGTAAGACAAAGGAAAAGTTGCGTGTTGTTGCTTTTATGGAAAACCAAGATAACAGGCCTCCTTGGTTGGAACGGCCAATAGATGCGTGGCAATGTTTGGCTGGCAAACTTCCCTTTGTCTTGTCTTGTGGCCTGGTTTGCATAATTTATGAGTGTGTTAGATCAGGGTACATTTTTCTTCAAAGTACCATTCAAAATAGAACAATACATTTTATAGTTATATGACATACATACATGTGACATACATAGCCTACATATGCTCACCCAGTTTAAATCTAGATTAAAAACACACCTCTTTAGCCAAGCATTCACATAATGCATCTTATATCAGATCAATTGCACATGACTATCTTTGCTTAATGTTATGAACAGCAGCTACGCTAATTATTCTCCATTTGCTTTTCTGTTTTACCTCGGGACACTCGTCCTGAGGTGACTAGAGAGGACATCAGCTTCAGTTTGGATCCAGCCTCTTAAGAAGACCTCGGATGACCAACACCTATGAAGAGATGGTGCCAACTCCTGCGAGGACTTCAGAAGATGCAATCATCTGGATCAACATGCACACTGCACAATTTCTATATCCTAATTATTGTTAATGTAATTAATTTTTCCAGGAGCTCATTGCTTCTATGTTCAGTTAAACTGCAAACAGTGATTGTAAAATGAATTGCCTAAATTATTTGCTAACTGCATTCTTTAAATTGTGGTGTTTCATTCTCTGTAAAGCTGCTTTGAAATTATATGTATCGTGAAAAGCACTATACAAATAAATGTGAATTAAATTGAATTGATATACATCGTTGAATGAGGCTTACAGAGAGCTTTATAACGAACCTAAACTTGCCATGTAAGAAAAGCATATAAAAGAAGTTATAGTTTACAGACAAATTTTTATCATTAGAAATGACACTAGCACAAAGTCTAAACACCAGGACAACATACATGCACTTGACATACATGAGGAGTACATTTTAGCACAGTCATATTTTGAGAATAACTGTACATACCATTTCTAAGCATGTTTCTGTGTATTTGTGGTGTATGTTGGAATTTGGCTGGTCTCTCTTGGCCGACAAAGGGAGGGTGATCCTTTTGAAGTCTCCAGAGCTAGTGATAGGGTTCTCTAGTTAGTTTCTGACAGAGTAACAAAAGTGCCAAAGTGTCTGATTTTCCTGGACCAGCCGGTGCCGATCCGTGATTTACAAACACAGTTCAGCAGGCTCAAAGCATTCTGAAAATTCCAAAGTTGATTGACCATGCCGGATCTATCCAGATGCTACAGTGTCTGGTACAGTACAGTGTCGACTCTGGTTTGAACAATGTAAGGCTGAACACCTTTACTTACAATCCTCATTTTGGCTGTGTGAGATTCTCCAGCTTTGTTGTTGTTGAGCAACCGAAGCACGAGATGTTAAATCTCCACCCTCTTCTGGAAAGCGGCCGGGAGCAGTAGCAGGATTGAAGGCTAGATGGATTTTACTATGGAATGCTAGTATGCTAGTAACAGGAGAACTATACAGATGGCAGTTGCTTACACATTAAATCTGCAATTTTACTGCTAAAGGCACCATATGCCAATATTAGTGATTTTCAGTTGCTATCAGTCGATAGTGGATATTAAATTGTACATTTCCCCTATTTTTACATTACCTTTTCCATTCTATCACCTTTTCAGAATCATTTTAAGTTAATCTTTAAAAGGCTAACAATTGAATGACACTATTAAATGTAATCACAATAACATGAAAATAATTAGTGCCTTATCAGTATAATAATGGTTATGTTTAGTGTTTTAGTTTGGTTTTCCCTGTTTCCTGAGGTTTTATTCCTTGTTAATTTCCTAGGTTTCTGATTAATTACACCTGTGTATCATTTAGTTACCTTGTTTGCTTCTCTGTATATAAACTCCCTGTTTTGTTAATTCATTGTCTGGTATCTTCTTAGATTAATGTGTTTGTTTACATTTTCTCCACTGATCTCCTGCTTCTTCCCTTTTTGGACTTATTATTATCTATTTCCTTGTGCGTTTCATTACAGCCAGTAAAGCCAATACTGGTCCCAGAAGAGATTTTTTTGCAGGTTTTTTCTTTTTTTCTCCCCCCTCGCCAATGGACCAGCAGAAGGACGTTCACTGGAGGACCACACTCTGGACTTTTAGATCTGTTGTGCATAATGAACTATCCGGACAACATCACACCTCCCAGTGAATGGTCCTCGGGGAGATTTCACCACATTTGTGGAGTGTGTGCTGGTGAACAATGGATCTGGATCTGGACCTCAGATGGAGAGTGTAACACAGTCAATGTTCGTAGATATAGGAAGGAAGGGGATAGGGTCGGCATTTAACTGCTGACTGAGCTTTATTCAGTAAATACAAATGTCCAACAGAAAAACTGTGCAACGCACAACAGCAAAACAAAATAATCCACAAAGGGCTTCACTCCAGTCTCGGTATATACAATCCACAATGGGCTTCACTCCAGCAGTGTTGTCGTGCACCAGCGGCTCAGTCAGCAGTTCCCCTCTCTTTCACACACTCCTGCTTCTCACGGCATTTTATCCTGTCTCCGCGCCAATTACCGGAATGAGAAACAGGTGTTCGTGAATTACATTTAACCCGCTCACTCACCAAAGATCTCCCGACGCTCTCTCCCGTTGCAGACCTCGCCGAACCACGCCCCCCTCGCCACAGAGAGCTACAGCCTACCACGATCACAGTGCCAGCAGGCAGGACTGAAACATGGTTCATCCCAAAGTCCAAGCCCATTGCCCGAGCCCAACGGTTCACCTGACCAGGTCAAGTCGAGTCAAGTCACCTTTATTTCACCTTTATTTGGCTGCACAGCAGCTCTTAAAGAAAATGGTGTCATTGTCCATCTTAAGTAAATTTAGTATTGATTCATTCGGTTGTAAGAATCAGTAGTTATTAATTTAGTTATCAATATCAGCACTGGAGTGAACAGTGATGTCATCATCCAGCTCAGTTCAGTTTGCATACATCAAATGTCAAGTGTCCCCAACTAAGCAAGCCAAAAGTGACAGCGGCAAGGAACCCAAAGATCCCCTGGCTCCACCTCCATGCATCGATCCAGTCTCTCTACCTCGGCATGTCGACCTGTCAGTTTTGCCTTGGCTCCCTCCTCCCTCGGTTCCACCTAGGACCATCATCTTTAAAGCTCCACTGGGCTCCCTCGTCCCTCCAACTCTGCCTTGGTCAGTTGGCACTCTACATGTGCCACGAACTTACAGGCCTTAAGCTATGGTTCATCCCCCCATCCCTTCGGCTCCGTCGTGTTCCGCCTTGTTCTTCACTCACACTGGCTCCAACTCAGTCCTCTGGCACCCTGGCTCCACCACGGATGCTCATCACTGCAGCTCCGCCTCGGCCTCCAGGACCATCGGTGCCAGTCTCGCTGGCTCTTTGTCTATGCCTAGGTCCATCGCCTCTCTCTGCGATCTATCATTTAGTTCCCTTGTTTGCTTCTCTGTATATATACTCTGTTTAGTTCATTGTGTGGTAAAATAAGTTGTTTATGTTTTTTTCCAGTGATCTCCTGTTGTTCCCTTTTTGGACTGAACATTTAAATTCTGTTTTTGTTCTCTCTCTTTCCTTGTGTGCTTCATCATAGCCAGTATGTGACAAATATTAAACTGTCCTGGAACTGGGCCCAGCTGAATGCCAGTGTGAGGCTTATGTTCAATGTTTTGGAAATTAAATAAACAATATATTAACTTCTCAAGCAAAGTTTTGAAGTATCAATTCAATGCTTTGCTGTTCTGTCATAATAATGTAATCTCTATGAAAGAATCTTCATTTGGACATTTCTCAGTTAGTTGCATTTAGTTCAATGAAACAGTCCTTTATATTGCACTTCTTTGTCGTTTTTTTGCACTGCCATTCACTTTTTTGTTTTTCTGGCCTTGCTTGTCCTATTGCATACCTTTATAGCTAAACAAAGTCTTCTGTAGACAAACCCAAACATTAAATTTACATTTAGTCATTTGACATACGCTTTTATTGCAAGGAACAAATGAGAAACTTCAAAAGCAAGTTATCATACAAGACAGAACAATATTTGCAGTAGCGCAAAGTTTGAGAAGTAAGCAAAAGTCATACAAATGCAAGAGCACAAGTGACCATTCAGAAAAGTAAAACATAAAAAGTGAGATAATGATAAGGTTTTATTGTTATCATTAATAATTCATAGAATGTATTCATATAAAGGTGCTTTGTGATTCCCCTGTTCAAACAGTGCATATACAGCCATCTAAATGCAGGGCAGGGCTTGTATTGCTCCTTAGATCACTTACGCTCCTTTCTCCGTATTCCCTCCCCTTCAGATTTTCTTTTTAATTTTGACAATATTT
The DNA here is from genome assembly GCF_024489055.1 of Chanodichthys erythropterus. NCBI lineage: Eukaryota > Metazoa > Chordata > Actinopteri > Cypriniformes > Xenocyprididae > Chanodichthys > Chanodichthys erythropterus. The sequence continues at coordinate 41,286,106 of NC_090227.1, read as the reverse complement.
GCTGGTCTTTTTATCTGCTGAAGGAGAAGAATACAGACCACAAGGCAGTCATTCCAAAATCAGAGCCTGCAATTTAGAGATTTTTTTAAGAAGACACCAGATTTTATTCAAGTAAGTCTTGCAGAATGCAGTTTTTGTTTGAATGTTCCATTTTGTCTCTTTGAAGCCCTTGTGTTGAGCTATTTGGTGTGAGCTTAATGTTAAATGTTTCCCACTAGCTTCTGTTCAAGTCTGATTAATGAAGGCATGAACATTGCATGTTATGTCTATAAGAACCCTAAGATTCTGAAGCTTAGAGTGAAGTCCCCATATATATACATCTGAGTGCCCCACAAGAAAAAACTGTCTGTGAAATGCAAGTGTACATTTCAGTATAATAATTTAAAGCATGAAGTAAGCGTGTGTGATTCCTCCTGAAAAATTTGGCATTGCTAGATGTTTTGCATGCTGGGATGCTGTTTTGCCGGTGCGCAGCATGGGAAGCGCGAGTGCTGGTTTACTAGCTAGAACAGACCTATACCGGCTCTAGTCATCATAAACCAACCTGGACCAACATGGAATTCATGATAGTTTATGCTGGATTTTTCAGCAGGGATACAAAACCCTTCCACACCACCACCAACTATTTCAGACAAAATTTGTCTCTTTTTAACAGGCTCAGTCCTTGGAGACACTTTGATGTACATAATCGCACTCATTACTTCAACACTGCAATGTTTATACATCCCATTGCCAAAGTTGAAACCTTAATGAATAGTAAAAGCCTGAAAATGTAAATTTTTAAAATGATATACATAAGCAAAATTCTGTGTTTAAATAAACCATAGCAGGGTAAAGATCTATAGAGGAATCTAGGAGACCATAGCAAATTCAATTTTAACATTACCATTTGCTCCAATGGTGAAAGAAAATAATCAAATATTGCCTTTCTTTACAATAGATGAAAACAAAAAAAGAAAGAGATGGATCATGGCAGTCAGAGAGAAAGATGTAAAATTTACTATCACTCCCTCTGTGGCAGTATTAGATACACCCTCGCAGCAATGTTTGTTTGCTGTTGTTGTTTTTTGACACACAAATGTGTGTATTTGATAGATGGGTGGCTTCCTGTGCGCAAGCTTCGAGTGTGTGTGCACAGAAGACTGCCTGTCAGTGTGTGAGTGATGCAGATCTCTTGCACGGTTTATTGTGATTTTAATAACTTATCAAACATGGTTTGCATTTTATTTTCTCATTCACCCATTTTTCTTTATCGCTCTTTTTTTTTTTTTTTAGATTTCAGAAAGCAACGAGTGAAAATTTGATTTAAATCTTCATTTCAGTGATAGTTTGGTTGCATTTTAATGCTAATGAAGGCCTAACTAATTTAAGAATTTTTAAGGATCCGGGGCGTGGATCCTGATTCCAGCTTATCTCTAATGTCAATTTATGACAACATTTACATGGCCAACTACCACTCAAAGCTCAAAAAAGTAGGAAAACAAACAGTGCGTGAGAGGAGAGAGCAGGACACTGCACACAGTGACACCCTGTGTCTGAAAAGTTCATTGGAAAAAATGCACAAATCTATTTGGAAACTCCAAAAGGTTATCCAGCATATTTCAAAAGGTTTCCAGATAGATTTGTGCATTTTTCTATCTTCTTAAATACTCTGTGGTAATTTGGGTGGTTTCTGTTCTATTACTTGTTGGGTGGAGACTCTCTCTCTCTCTGTTGTTCACATACCTTCTTGAGTATACAATAAGTTTGGCTTGGAATGTCAGTAAATACTGTTCAACTCCGGGAAACAGAGAGGAAAAAAAGGTAATCATATTTCTGATGGCAACTAATGAATTTCACGGATATTCCCACACCCAGAAGCAGCACAAAACATATTTCTACAGGATGCATCTAAGAAGAGAAATATGTAGAATGTCTTAAATCCAACAGTTTCTGGTTTGGGTGTGCCTTAGTGCCTCAGGTTATTACTTCAAAAATATTTTTCATTTCAAACAGCACCTGACTTCATTCTGTCAAAGAGGTCATTGTGCCTGCTAGTTAATGGTGTGCATTAATACAAAATATGTTCATATTTTACAGCTCTCATTAAACATATGACCTCCTGTTTTATTATTAACCTTAAACAATGATTTCTACTGGATAAGCATAACCTGTACTGTACCTGTAGCTAAACTTACAAATGATTACAAAATGTGTCTAATTGCTTAAATATTTGTATCTATAGGATTAACAGAGTAGAATAGGCATTATTCATGAAATAATTATTATGACTGTAGAGGCTGCTGTTGACAATCCCTCCAGGGTTGCAAAATACTGCAGTAACTGACAGCGATGGAGAAATGAGCTGTGCATCAGATCCAGTCACTGTCTTCCACCTGAGCTACTCCTGTCAGTTTTGTAGTCTGCACACAGTGCAGGATAGTAACTGATACACATGTAATCTGAATTGCATAATCAGATTCCAATAATTAAAGTAGCATACATGTAATTCGATTATATTACCTCATAATCAGACTACAGTAACTTTTTTTGATTACATAGATAACATTCCTCTCTGAGTTAATCATAAAAAACAGACATAGACCTAAGTCCTCTTTGCCACTGTTAACTTTGTTGTGCCTGAAACAAATGTTTGTCTCTCTCTCTGTGAACACTTTTTGATAAGATCACTTTAGTAAGATCCCAGATGATTCTTTCTTTGTATGCCTCATCTGGTGCTACATCCTGTTCCTCTACATGATCTGTTTTCAAGCCCATCTCTTTGCAAATATGTAAAGATATTATAGACCACCTAAAGCTTAACATGTGCCTATTGCTATGGATTCTAGGAAAGCTCCTGTGCATTGGGATACCACCAGCACCAAATCCAAGGCTTTTCATTGTACCCCCAATGTAATAATCAGCAGTACATTTTTGATATCCTATTACCATATGTCTATCACAATAATATCATATTGTGACTTCAATATCGTGATGTGTGTCGAATCGTGACGTGAGGGTATCGTTACACTGTATATATATGCAAGTGAAAAGCGACTGCTACGTTCACACTGCAGGGCTTAATGCTCAATTCCGATTTTTTGAAAAAATTCGATTTTTTTGCAAGGCCGTTCACATTTTCAATTAAATGCGACCTTTTGTGATCTCCTGCGTGAACGTGAAATGACCCAAAAGTGACCCGCATGCGCAGAAGAGTACGCAACGGTCAACGACGTCACTCGTTGTTTGCGGAAGTAGACGGCCACTTCGTTTGTTCCAGGCTTTAACCTCCTTGTATTTGGCTCGGAGGCTTTTTATTTTTCGCTGGCATTGGAGCCAGGATCGTCTGTAACCACGCTCGGCCATTTCGCTGGAAATGTTTTCGTAAACCGCCCGGTTCCGATAAAAGCCCTCGAGTTTGGCCTGAATAGAGCTGTCACCCCAAATATTAAATTAAATCTGTGACCTCGCTTCCCTTCCATTGACTGGTCTCAGCAGCATCGTCCGCCATGGTTGTTGTTTATCTTCTCGTTCCCGCCTACTTCAACGCACAATTATGACATTTGTAGCGTATCAATGACGTACGGGTCGGATACATGTGGTCTGGCCGTTCAGACGGAGGTCGCATTTCAAAAGATCGGATACGTATCGGATTCAGGACCACATACCCAAGTGGCCTGGGTCACATTTGAAAAGATCGAATCTGTGTCGTTCAGACTGTCATGAAAAGTTCAGATACAGGTCGCATAGGGGCAAGTTGGGGTTATATATATATATATATATATATATATATATATATATATATATATATATATATATATATATATATATATATAAACAACCAAACAAGATTCTGTACACTCGCAGTGCTGTGCACTTCTGTTGTAGTGTACGTGTACCACATGGCTCTATTCTTTGCCCTGTAATGTTTTGTTTATACATTCTCCCTTTAGGCTCTATTTTCAACAAATATGAGGTCTTTCCACTGTTTAGATGATACTCAGATCTATTTCCCCCTAAATTATACCTTACAGTCGCTTATCACTTAGAAGAACATGGTAATCTCGATCTTGATCTAGGCTCTCTTGTCCCATATAGTTCTGTATGCCAGACATGTAGGTGTTCTGTTTGACAGTAGACTTTCACAAACAAAGAAGCTCTGTATGTAAACGGTGTTTTTATCATCTTCATTTATTGGGCGAAAGTCAATTCCGTCCTGTCCTTGAGAAGAATTCAAAACCCCGATTCATGCTTTTGTTTCCTTTTGCCTTGATTACTGCAACTCTCTCTGTTTTGGAATTTTTCATTTCTCTCTCATGTTAAATGAGTCCAAAATGCTGCTGCCAGACGAAACGCAAGTTATCAAATATAGTATTGATTTTAAAATGTTATTATTTTTGTTTTTAAATCTTTAACAATCTGGCCCCATTATATCTCTGAGTTTCTACACCATCATATACCATCTAGTTCACTTTGATTTAGTGAGCTTGACCTTTATCCAAAGGTCCAGACTAAACTGCAGAGGTGACGTAAATTTGCAATTGCTGGTCCAAAATTCTGGAGTATCTTGATTAACATTAGAACTGCTCCATCTGTTTTGATTTTTAAAATGTTAAAGGGTTAGTTCACCCAAAAATAAAAGTACTGTCATTTATTACTCACCCTAATGCCGCTCCACACCCATAAGACCTTCGTTCTTCTTTGGAACACAAATTAAGATATTTTTGATAAAATCCAATGGTTGCCAGCAAGACAGTTAACACTTTCAGATGCCCAGAAAGCTACTAAAGAAATATTTAAAACAGTTCATGTGACTACAGTGGTTCAACCTTAATGTTATGAAGCGACGAGAATACTTTTTGTGCACCAAAAAAAAAAATACTTTTTTCAACAATATCATGATGGGCGATTTCAAAACACTGCTTCATGAAGCTTCGAAACTTTACGAAACTTTTGTTTCGAATCAGTGGTTCAGAGCGTGTATCAAACTGCCAAAGTCACGCCCTCCAGTGGTGAAATTTCGAAACACTAGTTTATCGAAATCACGTGACTTTGGGAGTTTACGGAGCCCCTAAAGGGACCTGGTGGTGGGAAAAAAAAAAATAGGAAGGAAGGAAATGTTTGCTGGTGGAAAAAAAATTTGGGATGTGAGGAATTTTTCAAATCTTTTGCGTTCCCTCGCAAAACCTTTGTGTTCCCCCGAGAAACTTTCCCTCGCAAAACTTTTGCGTTCCCATGCAAAGATATTTGTGTTCCCTCGCAAAGTTATATTCATTCCCTTGCTGTGAGCTCGGACAAACACTTCCTCTTTAATGTCCCGCTGGCTGGCAGTAGTGTTTCAGTTAGTAACATACGTTAATAATGCACACAAATAATGCACAGCTCATAGAGTTTGAACTTGTTGGACTCAAATATAAAGAAATACAGTCAGTGTTGGCAATATATTCACAGATTCGAGCTTCCCGGATTAATAACTTGTGAGCTAAATGTTGTTAAAACACAAATGCAGCTACTTCCAATCATATTACCTAGACAACAAGCTACTAAAACCCAATTTTCCTCAAATGTGCTTTGTAATAAATTGGTCTCTATGAGCAGACGGCGATATACACGTCTGAAGGGACCATCTGAAAAGTGCAAAACCCAAAACCCTTTTGCTCATTTTATGTTATGAAAAATACTCAATAACTTCACTGTAACACACTGTACTGTCACCAAATTCAATTCATACATCACTGCTCTCCTGCTGGTTAGGTACTACAACACTTCCCAGACAGCAACATAGTGTGGCCCCGATCCGGCCCATATCTGATTCATGTGGTTTATTATAAACCAATTTATTATAAAGCATATTTGAGGAAAATTGGGTTTTTGTAGCTTGTTGTCTAGGTTATATGATTGGAAGTAGCTGCATTTGTGTTTTAACAACGTTTAGCTCACGAGTTATTAATCCGGGAAGCTCGAATCTGTGAATATATTGCCAACTTTACTGATCTGCTAGACATAAGCACTGACTACATTTCTTTATATTTGAGTCCAACAAGTTCAAACTCTATGAGCTGCGCATTATTTGTGTGCATTATTAACGTATGTTACTGAAACACTGCCAGCCAGCGGGACATTAAAGAGGAAGTGTTTGTCCAAGCTCACAGCAAGGGAACGATTACAACTTTACGAGGGAACACAAATATCTTTGCTTGGGAACGCAAAAGTTTTGCAAGGGAACGCAAAAGATTTGGAAAAAAATTCCTCGCATCCCAATTTTTTATTTTTTTTTCACCAGCACTTAAAATTTCCTTCCTTCCTAATTTTTTAATTACCGCCACCATGTTTGATAAGCGCTCCGAAGTATATAAATAAACATCGTATTGTATTATACATGTTATTCACAGAATGGCAGTAAATTGTTCATAATTTGGCCGATGGATTTACCTAAAGCATATGGCAAAAACATGTACTGTTCAGTATATGCTGAGTTTTCTATCGACTGCAAAGGATTACAAATCAAATCTAAAAAAAGACTTTGGATGCTTGTTTCCTCAACACCACATGTATCATAAATTCCTGACAAAACCTTTTATTTGATTTATCACTCAGTGAATCATTAAATCATGTTACTACTGTATGCCATTAAATGGCTTGTTCTGTCTATCAAAAACTAATTTCATATTTACAATGTAAATCACACATAGGCCTATGATAAACCAACTAGGGCTGCATTTCCCAGAAGTTTCGCAAACATAAGCAGACCATAGAGATCACTAGTCCCAATGGCTTCTATGGTATTTTTAGGCTTACAATACTTTTAGGAAAAGCCTAGAATGATAATGTTAGATTTAGTTCTACTTCACTTCATTCTGTACCACCAGAGCACTATCCTAACTTATTAGTATCAGTGTCAGAATCATCACTCCCATGACAGCCTATAAAAGCTTGTCATTAAATAATGTGCATTCCTTTTCCAATTTTCATCTTTACTCAGTTCCTTAAAGTGAAGCTATGGAACTTGATTTATAAATATCTTGGGAGACTCGTAGGCGAGTGATGTATTTTTCTCATTTATTTCTTTGCTGTACTGTTAAACAGCTGTTAAGATTGTGACGTCCACCAAAGTGCGAGTCATCAAACGCTGATTATTTTGATGGGAGACACCACACAGATTGGGCTTCATTAACTAGTAGTTCTGTCAACAGGCATGCATAACACTAATCAATATTAAAAGACAGTATAATATACAGTAATAACACACAGAATGTCCTGGGGAATACATGTTCATTCATTCAGACAGATTTGTCAATGTATTAGTGGATAGAATTCCATTTCTATGGGACTGCATGTGTTTCTGCATGTGTTTGCAGTGCTGTGGCAAATGTAGGGCAAATGTCGAATACATTAGCACAGTTGCTGTTGGCACTCAATGCTTCACTACCTTTATCCAACAATTCAGCTTGTGGTAAAATTTTACAAGCTTCATTAGGGCAGCTGCATCAGATTGTGGTTGGTCTCTGGGCCTTCTGAGGCGGCTGAGAATGAATGGGCGTCTAGCCCAGACTCGATTGCCAGAATCTAGTACGAAACATTTTACATAAACTTCCCCTTGTTTGGTGCACAGCTCAGAGAGTTTTAGACAGACATCTCCTTGTTTCTGAAATGCGTTCTAAGCATGTAAGGCAGCAAACTATCTTCAAGAGTCCTCAGGAGCTCAGTTTTTTCAGTATTCCCATAGAGGCCCTTATCCTTATCTTCAACAACATAGTACTGGTTTTGCACAGGGCAGAATGCAGCTGTGGCACCCCCACACCAGCTCTGGGCGGCCTTACAATGTAATGTTTTGTCCAGTTCCTCATTTTGGAAGCAGTCTTCCACTGCTGGGGCTCTTCAGCATTATACCCAAGGGTGCACAGACGGCAGTGGGATGTTTCCTTCCTTTCCCTCCCTTGGAGTCCTGTTAGGCAATAAAATGAGATACATGGCTGTTAAAGGGTTAGTTCACCTAAAAATGAAAATGATCCAATAAAAATTTAAATTGTCCCATTATTTATTCACCCTTAATCCATTCTAGGTGTATATGTACTTTCTTCTTCAGCCAAACACAATCGGTTATATTAAAGCTCTTTATAATGGGACTGAATGGTACCCTACATTTTGAAGCCCAAAAAAGCATATCCATCCATCATAATAGTAATCCATACAGCTCCAGAGGGTTAATAATGGCCTTCTGAAGTGAAGTGATGGGATTTCTAAGAAAATTATCCGTATGTATAACTTTATAAACAATAATCACTGGGTTCTGGTAATGGCCATATGAAGTCGAATTCCAGCAGAAGTGTGACCCGACAGATGACGCAGGATGTAGGACGCCTCTCGCAATTTAAACAAATGGGGCTGGGCAACAAACTAAAGCTGCTATTCTCGTATATTGAAATCCTCCAATATTTCTCTTTAAAAAATCTTGTTTTAGACTTCTAATTTGTGACTGGTGTTTTGTTTTTCTCAATACTCTGTGCCTCTGCGTTCACCAGTATGTCAGGACTAGACTTGTGCATGGCCATTACCAGAAGCCAGTGATTATAGTTTGTAAAGTTATTCATATTTTTCTAACAAAAATCCATTGCTTTGCTTTAGAAAGCCTTTAATAACCCCCTCAGCCATGTAGATTACTTTTATGATTGATGGATGCATTTTTTGTTTGTTTGTTGATTTGTGCTTTAAAATCTTGGGTACCATTTATACCCATTATAAAGCTGGGAAGAGCCAGGATATTTTTTAAATATAACTCAGATTTTATTTGTCTGAAAGAAGAAAGTCACATACACAGGCTTAATGGTGAGTAAATCATGGGATTATTTAAACAACCTGTCAACAGGATACAAAATTCAAGTTTAACCGCAGTTTCCACTTCCAAATACCAGAGTTGGTGCAGAATCCAAAGCAAATTGAGTTATTGCTATTAGACAAGCCACAGAAATTGTCCATGGCCCAGACCAGTTAAACATATTTTTCTCCAGGTACTTCCAGGTATTTTGTTTGTTTGTTTTGTTTTTTGTTTTTTTAAAGGATTTATTGATTTAAAAAAAAAAGAAGAAGATCCAGCTTTAACCAAGAATTTTGAGCATTCTCTAACCATGTCATTTGATAGGAAAAAAATAACCTAGTCAGGGCTGGAACAGGCTCAATATCTCCTAAATCCCTTTAGCAAATATTGTTGAATTTAAACTTTGATCATTTTTGATGGAGGGAAGATGCTCCCTCTATTAGAGACACACACCTGCTGCTATTGTAAAGATTTCTTTAAAAACTCAGAGAAACACTTGATGTCTGATGAAGGCCTTTAGGTTGTCAAGATTTACTAACCCTCAAGCCGTCCTAGGTGTATATGACTTTCCGATGAACACAATTGAAGATATTTTAATAAATATCCTGATGCATCCGAGCTTTATAATGACAGTGAACAGGGGTCACGAGTATGAGCTGAAGAAAGTGTCTCCATCCACATCCATCCATCATAAACGTGCTGCATACAGCTCCGGTGGGGTTACTAAAGGCCTTCTGAAGTGAAGCGATACATTTGTGTAAAAAAATATATCCACATTTTATTACGTAGCATAAGCTTTTTGAACTGGAAGAGTTTTACACTTTCTTTGTACGTTGAATACGGAAGGCGGTCTGATGAAAGCTAGATATTTCTTCATAACTTGTTGAATATGATTAGTTTTTTTTCATGGATGCATCATTTCACTTCAGAAGGCCTTTAGTAACCTCCCGGAGCTGCGTGGAGTATGTTTATGATGGATGGATGTGGATGGAGGCACTTTCTTCAGCTCATACTCGTGGCGTGACCCCCGTTCACTGCTTGGATGCATCAGGATATTTATTAATATTTCTTACACACTTGTCAGACCCAAACAATGAAAGTGGTAAATGTAGTCCATAAATTGATAAGGATACACACACACACGTCTGGTTTGCTATCTTTTTAGAGAGTCTCCACAGACATGATGGGCCCTATAATACACCCGGCGCAATGCGATGCAAGGCGCAGCGCAAGTGTGTTTGCTAGTTTGCGTCCGGCGCCGTTCGCGTTTTTTCCGTTCAGCACTACGTCCTTACATTAGTAAATTAATTTGCGCCAGTTAGTGCGCCCATGGTCTAAAAAAGAGGTGCGTTCAGGCGCATTGCCGGTGCATTGCTAAACCTGGACTAAAGTCTAAAGTCAATGGCGCAATATTTTTTTGTTAGAGCGCGTTGGTAGAAACTGCGCCTCTGGGCGCGTCCACAGTGCGCGTCGACTTTGCTTATTACACACAGGGATGCGCATCACACAAACATGCCAAATATTAAAAACAAAAGGATTACAGTGTAAAAAAATATTATTGTGTAGGCTACATAAATATAAAAATGTAATGATGAATAGTCATTGCGTGTATTAGAATTAGGCTACCTATTTTCAATTCAGCCTATTACTACTTTTAATGATGAACGAAATTGGCTAATTAATTTGACAATTGTGCCATTACACACACATATACTGTATATTAACTGACTCATCGCACGGAGCTATTTGAAAGCCTGCATTTGCAAGCCCGCTTTAACTTCGCGCACGAGCAGATCGGTTTCTTCGCTTGAAAAGCGTTCAGCTTTTCCGCCAACAAATTCCGCCATGTAAATAGCAATCCGCCATGGCGCGAGCGCATCTCGCTCTTAAAGGGAATGGGAGATGACACTCTGATTGGTTTATTGAACGTTACGCCCATTACTCATTAAGAGAATAGGGACAACCCATTTCAAAAATGCGCCACCTCGTTAAAATAGCAAAAGTGGATTTGGACACGCCCTGAGTGCACCTGCGCTGTGCGCTTTACACTTGCATTTAGATCGTTAAAATAGGGCCCAATGATTTTTATCCTGTACAAACTGTATATTCTATCCCCTACACCAACCCTGCCCTCTTTTTGCAGTTTTACACTTTCGAAAAAAAATAATTCTGAATGATTTATAAGCTTGTTTCCTCTGTGACCTCTCTTTCCTCTTGTTTCCTCGTTTCCTCTGTCTCCATGAGTCTGTGTGCATTCAGGTTTAAGTCCCTACTGGGATAGAAAAACATACACACACACACAGACAGAGAGAGAGTCCCACTAAATCAGAGTATTAAACTCTTCATCTACTTAATCTCACTTAAAATCTCAGCTGGTGATGTCATACTGTATTTACTTATGTGACAAAATTGTTTATACTTTGCTCTGATTAGAATCACTGCATGCTTCCTTATGCGTGGATAATGCAGGGAAAACACCAATGATGGTAGAATGGCTACATAAGAATACTGTTGCCCCTCTTCCATTGATCTGGCATGAGTGGACTGGTGACCACAGAAATCCCTCACTCACAGGTGTTCTCCATTTACCACTTATTACTGGTTACACTGAACAGTCTTTCTCTGTTGATCATTGTAATTCAATTCTGTACAACAAAACATCAAAACAAACTTTGACTTGTTCCCACAGTGGATGAAACAAGTTAAACAATATTTTTGACAAAGGAATGAGGTTGTTTTTCTCATCTTTCACACGACTAGATTTTTAGTAGTTGATTTCACAGGGGATTTTTTATTGCACTAAAAGTGGGCAATTACAAGCCTAGCATGATGTCATACATTGTTTTAAACGTCATTGGGGTTTTCCTGCATTCCCCACACATAGTTTACAAAGTACAAATCAGTCAATGTTCCCTCTAAGTTGTTTTCTTGCTGAGCAAAACTTTTCTCTACTGAGTGGATATTATTTTGCCACCTGAACAAACACCTTCTTTATACTAAACTTGTAGAGTGTATGTAAACACACACACACGCACACACACATACACACACACACACACACACACACACACACACACACACACACACACACACACACACACACACACACACACAAATGGTTTCATCATGCAATTGTAACTTTTAACTTTTTAAAGTTTTTATTGATGTAACTTAGTGATATATTAAAGCATTTTCAAAAACAAGCAGTTCAGTCACTAAATTAAACACGTTTTAGGTTACTTGAGTTTTTTTTTTTTTTTTTTAACAGTGCTGTGTTAACTGTACCAGTCTTTACCAAGTAATTCTATTTAAGAAAAAATCTCCCGCAGGACAGTTGAATTCTTTATAATAATAATATGAGCAGTTACACTGAGATGGTTTGGGACAACCTTAATGTGTTTTTGTACAGTCAATTATTAGCCATAGACAGCATTAAACCATCAAAATTAGAGATTTTCTGTATCAGGGGGTTTCAAACTTTTTAATGGCAAGGCTTTATTAGGCTTACTATATAACATAATAAAAAATAAAAATAATTGAAGTATTTAAACTGATATATTATATCGGTTCTAATATCTTATATCAGTTTGCTTCAATTTGTTTTACCATTATATTATTAAAATATGAAAACAAACTGACGCATTTTAAACAGATAATAGCTTAAAGTTTATTCAAGAAAAGTTAACGTGAACTTCTTTAATAGTTATCTAAACATCCCTGGAACCCACACCTCACACAAAAATCTATTTAAACTGAGGTAACTGAGGTATTTTGAGTTTGCACGCAACACCTGTGATGGGTGTGTATTCATAATATCTCAGTTTTGTTAGCTTTCTGTGCCCATCATCTGTTATTTCCACCGCTTAACTCACTCTTTGCGTTTCGCTCTGCCTCTCGTATTGAGCTATTTATTCCGCAAACATTACAGTACTCTTACAGCGACTGATTTGGCTCAGGCCCGCTCACATGCGCTCAGATCATTCTCTTTCTATGAATGAAACCTGTAAACCGCATTTACCGGTTCTAACTTTATAGCGACAATAACTCTATAGTTGACCAGAGCACTGCAATTCCCCATGCATTTCTGTTCTGCGTCTGTCCTCTGCGTGGCATTTATTCTTTCTGTGTGGCAGTGGCATCACGGCCGCGCACACACACAGCTTAGAGGGAACATTGAATACAGTGCATCTCAGAGCAAAGTGAATATAGTATGTCATCACTGGGTTAGAGATTAAATCAGTTTAAAATTCAGCAGGTTCAGTTTGCCATGTGACCAAAGCCCGAATTACCATTGAATGCCCAATAAGGTGCCTACATTTATTAGTTTATGTTTGTTTGATCTGTTCAGTTATATGACAGTCAGAAATGAAAAGGGGCTAGTTCAAGATAAAGCCCTAGAATCTTTTCTGAATGAATCAGCTTTCTGAAAAAATGGTTGAGTGAATGATTCAATGACCCTTTTTACAAACATACCTTGTATCCCAGTGTGCATACTATCCATCCCAAATGTGCAGAGATTACAATTAGTTTGTTCCGTAGCATAGTATGTTGGAAAGGGTATGTCAAATGTCCCCAGATTGTCTACTATATCTGGTAGATTTTCAAAGTGTGGATCATGCCGAATCTGCCGATACTAAATTTGCTCGGAACAGATGAATCGACTGTCCATAAAACAAATTATGCTATTTTTTTTTTTTTTTGACTTATCAGCAAAAAATTGGTAAATATCAGTGACAGCATATTATGAATGTATCTGAGAAGTTTGAAGACAGCACCACCAAGCATTCTGGAGATATAAGGACTTTTACAAAACTCATAATTTTTACAAATATTGTCCAAAATTCATTGTGTGTATCTGTGTCAACAGATTCCTTGATTTACAGTGGGGATTGAAAATTTTCAACAAAACAAGAGAGATCATACAAAATGCATGTTATTTTTTGTTTAGTACTGCCCTGAGTAAGATATTTTATATAAAAGAGGTTTACATATAGTCCACAAGACACAAAAAATAGCAGAATTTATTAAAATAACCCCGTTCAAAAGTTTGGGAACCCTTGGATCTCAATACTGTGTGTGGTTACCTGGATGATCTATGACTGTTTTTTTGTTTTGTGATGGTTGTTCATGAGTCTCTTGTTTGTCCTGAGCAGTTAAACTGAGCTCTGTTCTTCAGAAAAATTCTCCAGCTCCTGCAGATTCATCAGTTTTCAAGCATTTTTGCATATTCGAACCCTTTCCAGCAGTGACTGAATGATTCTGAGATTCATCTTTTCACACTGAGGACAACTGAGGGACTCAAACTCAACAATTAAAAAAGGTTCAAACATTCACTGATGCTCCAGAAGGAAACATGATGCATTAAGAGTCGGGGGCTGAAAACTTTTGGAATTTGAAGATCAAGATAAATTGTACTTAATTTTTCTGCCGAGAAACATGCAAGTGTCTTCTGTTGCTTCCGAAGGGCAGTACTAAATGAAAATCAATGATATTTTAAACAAAATAAGAAAAATTTGGACCTCTTCATCCTGTTCAAAAGTTTTCACCCCCGACTCTTAATGCATCGTGTTTCCTTCTGGAGCATCAGTGAATGTTTGAACCTTTTTTAATAGTTGTGTTTGAGTCCCTCAGTTGTCCTCAGTGTGAAAAGATGAATCTCAAAATCATTCAGCCACTGCTGGAAAGGGTTCAAATATGCAAAAATGCTTGAAAACTGATGAATCTGCAGGAGCTGGAGGATTTTTCTGAAGAACAGAGCTCAGTTTAACTGCTCAGGACAAACAAGAGACTCATGAACAACCATCACAAAACACAAAAACAGTCGTGGATCATCAGGTAACCACACACAGTATTAAGATCCAAGGGTTCCCAAACTTTTGAACGGGGTTATTTTAATAAATTCAGCTATTGTTTTGTCTTGTGGACTATATGTAAACATCTTTTATGTAAAATATCTTACTCAGGACAGTACTAAACAAAAAATAACATGCATTTTGTATGATCTCTCTTGCTTTGTTAAAATTTTCACATTTTCACAGATTCTGAAAGGGGTTCCCAAACTTTCAATCCCCACTGTATGCCAATTCCGATAATATCCCTATTTACCATTTTTAAACTGTTTGTTTTTGTGGGCAGTGACTAGGCATACTGACATTAAAAGAGGTGGAGGGCTATCTGCAGAGCAGCTGGAGGATCATGTGATGTCTAATGCAGTATCAGTCATATAAAATCATGTTTCGACTTCCCATGAATGAAATCCAGCATACTTCTGCCAAGTCACGTATCAGCTGACTCACAACTGATCCTATAGGGAAATGACGCCTATCACAGCATCATAAGGTCCATCCAGTATTACCAGCAGCTTCATTGTGTTGCTAAGGAGCTAATTACCGTCCTCCCCTTGTCCACAGTCAGGACTTAACCGTCTGTCATTCATCATGATTCATGTTGTTACATTAAGCTTTTTTCATTAGGAACATTAATGATATCTGTACGTCACACACTGAATGTTCTGTACACACGTGTGATACACAGGAAGGGTTAATATTCACAAGAAAAGTGCTAACTAATTGGTTGGACAGCGCTAACTGAGACATTTCATTAGTATGGCTTTTGGAAATTAACTTGAAATAAGATAGAGGGCCGGTTTAGCTCACACGTCATGTGTTTTATGATATGTGTGTGGGTCGCCTAGTGGAGGGCAGACATGTTGTAATCACATAACCAGCTGAATATTACTCACTTTTTTGGCAAGTGTCTGTTATTCACTAACGGCAAATGGCCTGGGCTCCATCACAGCTTTAATTGGCCAAAAACCACCCACTAAGACAGGACTGTCTTAGCGGGTGGTTTTTGGCCAATTAAAGCTGTGACGGAGCCCAGGCCATTTGCCATCTGACTCAGCCAATTTTGTTAAATTTCATCTTCGGGGAAGACCACTGTAAATAATTTTATATACATATATTTTATTGATTTGTACTGTAAAGCTGCTTTGAAGCAATAAAGTGCTATATAAATAAACTCAATTTGTCTTAATGGTGTACAATTTGACAACTGCCATTCCAACTCACTGTTAGGAAAAAAGTGCAAAACTTGTCAGCAGCTTATCACCCTTTACACAAAGAAAATATATTTCATATATGAACAATCAATATGTATATTGGAAATGTACAGAACAATATATTGCATTATATTGAATAATAAATGAGGAATTGTGTATAAATATACTTGGGCAGTTATTTTGCCTTTTCTAAGTCTTGAAACTTCTTGATTCATGAAATGCTGAAGATCACTTTACGTCTACATTAATTCTACCTGTATAAAGATTTTGGATGATATCTGACTGTTTGTTTTTTTTTTTTGTCTCATTTCCTTTGAAACCCTTCAAGAAGTGGTTAACCAGTTAAAGCGCCCCTATTATGCTATTTTAAAGGTTCTTAGTTCTGTTTTGGAAGTCTTCTATAACAGGTTTACTTGCATCAAAGGTCAAAAACACTTTAATTTTCTCATAATATACATTGCACATTACCACATTTTTCAATGATTCTCAAATGACTTGTCAGATGCTTCACGCTTACAACGCTTACGGAAACAAAACGGTCATTACCATAGTTGATCTTCAGCTCCATAGGCTTCCTAAAGCTCAGCGACTGTGCACAGTGTAAAGACAGTAACGATTGCGTCGATTTTACCATATCAGTCCGAGCATGAGTCTGTTGATGAAACATTGGAAGAACTAATTATTCAACCCAAAACTCCATCGCAAGGATGACTTCAGCAGGATGTTTTTCAGTGACTCTATTCAGTTTGATGTACAAAATGAGATGTTGCAACTGTAATTCCTCATCAGCATACACAAGTATGTTTCTCAACAAAATTATGTGTATAATTTATTGCGGTGCACATGTAGGAACTGTACACTGCGTTCCAATTTATTATGCAAGAGACAGATCAGTAAGATTTCTGTACAATAAACATTCAGATTTTAGTTTTTCTAAGAAAATGTTTGTTTGTTTGTTTGTTTATTTATCCATGTTTTTTTAGATAACTGGTATCAATCTCAGATATAATTTGCCAGGTCTATGGAAACCCTACTTAGAGGTTGTTCCACATTATTAAGCAAGTCACAGTTCTCATGCAATATGAAGAAAGATCTTTCTGAAGATGAAAAGCATGAAATGGTGCAATGTTGTGCAAAAGGCATGAAAACAACTAATATTGTGTGAAACTGAATGGAGATTTTTTATCAAATTATCATGATATTTATGAGTGAATTAGAGCACAGAAGAACTCGGTCAGATAAAGGCTTATTAATGAAAGTTCCTGTCAAAAAATGTAATTGTATTAAAATGGCAGCTATAAAAAAGCCAGTGTTGAGCAGCAAACAGGTATTTGAAGCTGCTGGTGCCTCTGGAGTCTTGAGAAGCTCTCCATGCAGGCTGGCAGTCATGCGTAAAGATGCATTTCAGCCACTCCAAACCAAACCTCACAAAGAGAAACATTTACAGTGGGTTTAGAAATACATGAAGACTCATTTTTAAATAGTTTTATTCACTGATTAATGCTGTACTACAATGGATGGTCTAAATGGATGGATTCTTGGATGGTTGGTGAATGGCCACCACGTTCCAACAAGACTGTGACGTCAGCAAGGAGCTGGTGGGTGATGATTTGGGCTGGAATATTGGGAAGTGAGATGGAGGGTATTAAAATGACTTTTGCAAGATATGTGGAGCTCATATGTGGCCATTTTCAGCTATGGTATAAAAAGGAGGATAGTGCATAGTACAATGCACTATTAGTACAATGCACTATTCACTATCCCATGCTGCAAAAAAACACCACAGCAATAAAACTGTTTGAAAATGTATTTCTACACCCACTGTAAATGTTTCTCTTTGTTAGGTTTGGTTAGTGGTGTCTAAAATGCATCTTTACGCACAACTGCCAGCCTGCATGGTGAGGCTCTCAAGACTCCAGAGACTCCAGCAGTTTCAAATACCTGTTTGCTGCTCAACACTGGCTTTTTTTATAGCTGCCCTTTTAATACAATTATTTTTTTGATAGGAACTTTAATTAATAAGCCTTTATCTGACCGAGTTCTGCTGTGCTCTAATTCACTCATAAATCTTATGATAATTTGATCTCCATTCAGTTTCACATAATATTGCACCATTTCATGCCTTCCATCTTTAGAAAGATCTTTCTTCCTCCCCATATTGCATGAGAACTGTGACTTGCTTAATAATGTGGAACAACCTCTAAGTAGGGTTTCCATAGATCTGGCAAATTATTTTGTCTGAGGTTGATACCAGTTATCTAAAAAGACATGGATAAATAAACAAAGAAAAACTTAGAAAAAATAAAATCTGAATGTTTATTGTACTGAAATCTTACTGATATGTCAATTGCATAATAATTTGGAACGCAGTGTAGTAAGAACAACAGTCTTCATTAATAGACACAGTTTTAGGCAATAGTGGGCCACAGCTCATTTAAGTATTTCAGTAAGACAGTAATAGCATGTTTTAGCTGTTTAACCAAAGACATACACAATAAAAAAACACAAAACTATGTATTTTGAACACCCAATAGTTGTGTTCCCTTTCAGTCGGTCACGTTCGACGTACGTCAGTAGTGACTGACGAATTGGGATATCGCTTAGAGAGCCCTATCATCTTCGTGTAAACTAAAACAAGCCAATGGAATTGGTGTGCGATATTTGCATAATGCGCACCGCCCCCCGACAGGTGTATATAAATAGGAAGCAGATGCAATCGCACTCTGTCTTTCGCTTCGGAGCCATTCACTGGTGTCCTGTTTAGAAGACTCCTTTCTTCGTTTGTTTTATTCTAAAACATTGCCTCAGAAGAGGATTTACAGCGAGCTATCGGTGCTGGTGAAGAGGGCACGTTCAGCGAGGTCGCGAGTGTATAAACGGCTTACGTGTGTGGCCCCTTTAAGACTTGTTGCCCCTTTAAGAAGTGACGCAGCAAAGTTGTGTGGAGGAAATGCAAGCCGATCCAAGTTGGAGTGTTATATGTGTGCGTGCATCTTATAAAGTGAGTGATTCACTGTTAATATACACTTAGGATAAAGTTTAGCTTGTAATCTTGCATATAATTAAGTGTTGAAGTTAATGTAACTAAATTCGAGTGATTAAGCGTGTTTATCTAGCGATTGGTACATGCACGTGCATATTTACATCTGTCCTCAGATTATATGATCACTTTAATTATACTGATGTTATATCTTCTGTTGAGAGAAATTGTTATTCACATTTTAGATGTTTGTAGGAAATTGCAAATATAAATGTGAGTTGAAGATTATAGTTAAATGGTTATTCAGATGCTAATATGTCTAATTATAGTATTTCATTCATTGCACGTAATATTCCACACTGTGTGAATTATTGTTTAATATATAGGATTGTTAAATAATTGGATCTGTATTATTTACTTATTGTAATTATTTATCTTTGTACAGACCACACACCTAATGCTTCAGTAAAAAAGACCTCAAAGAAAGAACTGTGGTTGACTGAGTTCCTGGGTTCTGACCGGCCCACCAGGGCGAGTGTTTCCTATCAAACAGTCCTTAAGAGATAGAGCTCAAAGTCCAATTTCCAATCCTACAGCGAGTGTCCGAGGAGCTGAGCTATAAGCTCTAAAACTGCTGTTTTCACAGCAACACAAAGAGTGTGTGTGTGTAGCGATTTGGGCCGGTTCCTCGGTGTGTCAGGGAGTGGTGTACCTGACACATCGCGTCGCTCCCTGGGTGCTTCAGCACGAGTGAGTTGACTTCCCCTTCTAAAAGAGCTTTACAGACGAACCCTGACAGTATGTAATTTCGTCTGTGCGTTGATGGGTGCGGTCGTTCCCTGGTCCCTGCTGATGGGCACAATCGTTGCATCTCGTGTTTGGGCGTTCAGCACGCTGAAGCAGCTTTTGTGGATGGTTCATGTTCCCATTGCGGGAACATGACTATCGCGGTGCTGAGGTCGAGACTCTCCTTCCTGAAGTCTCAGGAAGCGGGGGTCCCCTCTCCTATGCCGCGTACGACCGTTTTTTCCGGCCCCGGGAACCGGAATGACGGTACGGCGCTGTATAGGAAGGGTGACCTGAGGATTACGGTCAGGGCTTCCCCGCCGAGCGGAAACGCTCCTCGGGCCCCTGCCGCCTCATCAGCACCGCAACCCATCGTGCCACCGTTGGTTTCCGCTGGGCCCTCTACGGACTGTCCAGCCGTTACCTTTGGTGTGCCGGCGGCGGATCGGATGTCGATCGCTGCATCGGAAGGTGAGCCTGAGTCCTCGGGGGAGGAAGATTCGGACACGCTGCCGCCCGGGACGGTAGCGTTGCCCGAGTCGGATCCCGAGCTCATGGCTGTGCTCTCCCGGGCCGCCTTGTGCGTCGGGCTTGAGTGCAACCCTCCACCCTGTCCCGGCCCATCTCGGTTGGACGATTGGTACTTGGGGGGGGGGGTCGCGCTGGTCAAATCCAGCGTCCTGCCCCAATGCCTTTCTTCCCGGAAGTACACGATGAGGTGACCAGGTCTTGGCAAGCTCCGTATGGGGCTCGTACAGGGCCTGGTCCCTCGTCCGCCTTCACCTCCCTGGACGGCGGGGTAGCCAGGGGGTACGCGAGGGTCCCGCCAGTCGAGCGGTCCGTTGCGATGCAGTTGTGTCCAACGGCCGCTGGCTGGCGCGGTGAGCCGCGTCTCCCGTCCCAGGCCTGTGAATTCTCAGCCGGTCTGACTGAGAAAGCTTACAGTGCCTGTGGGCAGGCTGCCTCTGCCCTGCACGCGATGGCCCTTTTGCAGGTCTATCAGGCAAAAGCGCGGTCGCAGATGCCCCAGGAAGGTCCTGACCAACAGCTGCTTGGGGAGCTGCGCGCTGCCACTGACCTTGCCCTCCGGGCAACGAAGGTGACAGCGCGTTCTGTTGGCTGGGCGATGTCTACTCTGGTAGTCCAGCAACGCCACCTCCCCTTTGGGAGAGTATTCCATCTGCTCTCCCACCCCCGGAGGAGGGCCGGGGGGGATTTTGTGGCGGCTGTCCATCTACCGCCGCTGGCTCTCCGGAGTCCAGCGGTACCCACTTTGCCACAAAAAGAGCAGTTTCCTCAAACTCCAGGTCACAACAAGGGGTGTCTGCCAGTGTGCCAGGCTCTGCCTCGCCGCTGACAGCTCCCTCCCCATTCGCCAGCAGGTGGCAGCCTGTGCCCGTGCGCCGTCTCCCATGCACACTGCTGCCTCGCAGAGTCCGACCCCACTCCGGGCCGCTCCCAAGCCGTCCGAGTCGGGTCCCTATCTGCCTTGCTGCCCCACCCCCGGTGCGTCTGTGGTGCCTTTGGTCCCGCTGGCTCAGTGTCTGGAAGCGTGGATAGCGCTCTCCAGCCTGTCCAGTTGGCTCATTCGTACTATCAGACTCGGCTATGCGATTCAGTTCGCCCGGCGTCCCGCGGTCTTCAGGGCTGTCCACTTCACTCAGGTGTCATTGGACAGTGCACCTGTTCTCCGGGTGGAGATTGCTGTCCTCCTGGCGAAGGATACAATCAAGCCGGTCCCTCCAGTCGATATGAAGTCGGGGTTCTACAGCCCCTACTTCATTGTACCGAAAAAGGGCGGTGGGCTACGGCCAATCCTGGACCGTCCCCAGGATGGTTTGCAGCAATAGACCTGAAGGACGCGTACTTTCATGTCTCGATTCTGCCTCGACGCAGACCCTTCCTAGGTCGGTCTGCGTTCGAGGGTCGAGCATGTCAGTACAAAGTCCTACCCGACATGGTTGTAGCTCCCAGCCGGTTGGGTCTTCAGGTCAACTGGGACAAGAGCAAACTCGCCCCCAGGCAGAGGATCTCTTGTCTCGGTCTCGAGCTAGACTCGGTCACACGGACTGCGCGTCTCACCGAGGCGCGCGTCCAGTCGGTGTTGAACTGCCTGAGCTCGCTCAAGCGCAGGACAGCGGCTCCACTGAAAGATTTTCAGAGGCTCCTGGGGCATATGGCATCTGCAGCCGCGGTAACGCCGCTCGGATTGCTTCATATGAGACCGCTTCAACACTGGCTCCGCGGCCGGGTCCCGAGATGGGCGTGGCAGTGCGGCACGCTCCGTGTCCCCGTGACACCGAGCTGCCGTCGCACTCTTGTCCGGTGGTTGGACCCTTCGTTCCTGTGGGCCGGAGTACCCCTCGAACGAGTGTCCAGGCACGCTGTGGTCTCAGATGCCTCTGCCACGGGATGGGGGGCCACATACAACGGGCATGCAGTGACAGGTCTTTGGACGGGGCCTCAGCTGCATTGGCATACCAATTGCCTCGAGTTGCTAGCGGGTCGTCTTGCGCTGGCCCGCTTCAAGAAGCTGTTGTCAGGCAAGCACGTTCTAGTCCGCTCACACAGCACTGCGGCCGTTGCGTACACCAACCGTCAAGGTGGTCTACGCTTCCGTCGCATGTCGCAACTCGCCCGCCATCTCTTGTTGTGGAGTCAGAAGGATCTGAGGTCCCTTCGGGCCACTCGTGTCTCAGGTGTGCTCAACCGTGCAGCCGACGAGCTGTCACGGCAGCATCCACTTGCGGGCGAGTGGCGGCTCCACCCCCAGGCGGTCCAGCTGATTTGGCAGCATTTCGGCGAGGCCCAGGTAGTCCTGTTTGCCTCCCCGGAAACTGCCCTCTGCCAGTGGTTTTATTCCCTGACCGGCGGCACGCTCGGCACGGATGCCCTGGCACACAGCTGGCCCCCGGGTCTGCGCAAATATGCGTTTCCCCCAGTGAGCCTTCTCGCACAACTCATGTGCAAGGTCAGGGAGGACGGGGAGCAGGTTCTGTTAGTGGCTCCGTACTGGCCCACTCGGACCTGGTTCTCAGACCTCATTCTCCTCGCGACAGCACCTCCCTGGCCGATTCCTCTGAGGAAGGACCCCCTGACTCAGAGACGGGGCACCCTGTGGCACCCGCGTCCCGATCTGTGGAACCTCCAAGTGTGGTCCCTGGACGGGATGCGGAGGTTCTGAGTGATCTCCCGCAAGCGGTCGTAGACACCATCACTTCCACTAGAGCTCCTTCCACTAGGAATCTCTATGCGTTGAAGTGGAACCTGTTCGTCGAATGGTGCGCCTCTCGCCGAGAGGACCCCCGATCATGTTCGGTCGGATCCGTGCTTTCCTTTCTGCAAGATGGGTTGGAGCGAAGGCTGTCTCCCTCCACCCTCAAGGTGTATGTTGCCTCTATTGCCGCACATCACCATGCAGTTGAGGGTAAGTCCCTGGGGAAACACGATCTGATCGTCAGATTCCTGAGGGGGGCCAGGAGACTGAATCCTCCTCGCCCTTCCTCCGTACCCTCTTGGGATCCCTTTGAACCTTTGCAATCAGTCGACCTGAAACTAATGTCTCTTAAGACGGTTCTTCTGGTTGCATTGGCTTCCCTGAGGAGGGTAGGGGATCTGCATGCATTTTCGGTCGACGAAACGTGCCTAGAATTCGGGCCCGGTGATTCTCACGTCATCCTGAGACCCCGGCCTGGATACGTGCCCAAGGTTCCTACCACTCCCTTCAGAGATCAGGTAGTGAACCTGCAAGCGCTGCCCTCGGAGGAGGCAGACCCTGCCCTAGCTTTGCTCTGTCCCGTCCGCACTCTGTGCGTTTACGTGGATAGAACGCAAAGCTTCAGGACCTCAGACCAGCTCTTCATCTGTTACGGAGGCCAGCAGAAGGGAAAGGCTGTCTCCAAGCAGAGGATGGCCCACTGGATAGTGGATGCCATCGCCTTGGCGTACGAATCCCAGGGCGTGCCTTGCCCGCTCGGGTTGAGAGCCCACTCCACCAGAGGGGTGGCCTCTTCCTGGGCGCTGGCTCATGGCGCCTCGCTGACAGATATCTGTAGAGCTGCGGGGTGGGCGACACCAAACACATCCGCTAGGTTTTATAGCCTACATGTAGAGCCGGTATCCTCACGTGTACTCGCATCCACTAGTCGGTAGACGTGTTGTACCCACTCTAAGTGTCAGCTTGCAATGCCAGTCCCGCCACTGGCCGGATACGTGCATACTTTCACTCCAGTCGTGTTCCCCGCTTGGCGAACCCTGTCGAGTTCCTCCGCCTCCCCCTTCGGCTCGGACATTGCGGAGTGTCTGATGCCAGGCCTACATCCGTCGCTGACGCTGTCTGTTGGCTGGGGCCCATATGTCGTGACCCCTCTACGTGAGCGGTCCCATATGTGTATTTTCCACGGTTTAAAACTCCCTACGGGCCGAGTCCGTGTCTTTCCCTTAGCAGAGCCAGCTCTGCTGTCACCTGTCAGATGAGTCTCCCCCTACCAGGTGGAGCCATCCCAGGGACTCCATATGCGTACTGCCCCACGGGCCAGTCCATGTGTGTATTCCCACGTAAACCCCTCCCCCATTGGGTAGGTAGTGGTCTCCGCAGCGTCCCTTACGGATTCGCTTCCCCAGTGTAGTCTAGTTTACTTAGTGGGTATTGGTTAGACAGCAGTAGACTCTCTCGGTGTAAGCTCGCCCCCTTCACCGCCAGCCGGTGCTATGGGCGGCTGAGCTTGCGCTGGGCACTGGAAGGGGTTTCGTAACTGTGGCGCTTTAGTTGGGATCCCAATTCGTCGGTCACTACTGACGTACGTCGAACGTGACCGACTGAAAGGGAACGTCTCGGTTACGTATGTAACCCTCGTTCCCTGAAGGAGGGAACGGAGACGTACGTCCCGTCGCCACAGTTTCTGTACCCTCGCTGTAGTGCGGACACCAGTTGTCTCCTCAGCGAAAAACAGAGTGCGATTGCATCTGCTTCCTATTTATATACACCTGACGGGGGCGGTGCGCATTATGCAAATATCACACGCCAATTCCATTGGCTTGTTTTAGTTTACACGAAGATGATAGGGCTCTCTAAGTGATATCCCAATTCGTCGGTCACTACTGACGTACGTCACCGTTCCCTCCTTCAGGGAACGAGGGTTACATACGTAACCGAGACGTTATGTTAGTATACATAAATATAGTTTTGATTCTGATGAGCAAGTTGGTCCAAATAAAGTGTTTATACTGTACCATCTTTTATGGTGTTTTGTAAATCCCATTTTGACCTTACAATAATACATTTTAGCCACTGACCCCATCATTTGGGAGTGTTTACAAAGAGAATTTGCTTTTGCAGAGCAGAAAACAGCATCTTCTCAACATGTGTACCATGATTAAAGTGCTTCAGAGTGCAGACCTTTTTTGTATTTTTATATTGACATATAGGTCTCAGCACCAATTACCTGGGAGAGCACAGCGAATGCTTTGATTGGAGTCAGGATCAGCTACAGCGTTTGAGGGCAGGTCAAAGTAGACATTGTTTGCGGGCAGCCAATGAAGACCATAGGCGGACATTAGACAAACGTGTTACCCGTGTGGCTGTCACGGAAGTGCGATTTGCATTCCTAATGACTCGTTTAGGCTGTCGATTCTTCTTTTTGAAAGACAATAACTATTTATTGTGCACTTTCAACTTAAAAACTTTGCAAATCATTTACTTTCACAGATAACCGCATTACACACTTAAAGGTAATATTTGAAAAAGCATAATTAAAACTTTAAAGCTTACCTCCCACCATAACAGATTCTACAGATCTGTTAAAAGAGGTACTAGGAAACATGAGTAGACATGAGTGCAGCACTCATGACCATAATATCCTCACGTAGACCATAATATCCTCATTTCCCGCCTTGATCATTGTGGAGGGAGATAAGTGTGCTAAAATGGTTTAGCTCTTATCTATCAAACATCAGTTTATCTCAAGGGTTTTCCTGCTGTGGTTCCCTTCATGTTTATTTTCCCACAAGGATCTTTATTCATGCTCCCATTTTGTTGTTTTGCAGATGACACTCAAATATATCTGCCATTGACATTGAATTAATAAAAAGCCTTTATTGGCTTGCTTGACTGATCTAAAGCTTTGGATGCCATAAACTTTCTAAGCTTAAATTAATCTAAATCAGAGATTTATGTGTTTAGTCCCTCCAATGAGTATGATCTTAATCTAAAATCTCAATCTAGAACAGTTGTCTTGCTTCTAAACTTGGGTGTTCTATCCACCTGTTTCCAGGGGGCGCTATTGTAAAAATGTGAGGCAGTGGAAGTAGCATACCAATGATATTTTGTGTGCTAATTAGCGAAGAGGCTAAGTGTTTTTCGGATCATTGTTGCTTTGTGCATTCTTGTGATTGTAAATGGAAGCAGTTGCAACTGAATAGGTGTTCTCTTTTAAAAGGTCAATATAAATATCAATTATCAGCATGTTTGATGTGAATTCCTGACAAAAATTAATAAATTATTGTTACATTTTTTATTGTAAAACATTGTTCAGATATTGATGTTGGAATCTTAAGTCTTTAAGTAAAGGTCAAACATTCGCAAGTTTTGATGGCTAAATCTTGAATGACTGTCAACAGTTGAATGTCACTTCCCACTTGTTTACTTAGAACCAGAAGACACTCACACTTTTGACGGAAGGCCTCATGGGGCGTAGGACACTTGTGGATACTCCCTTGATAAGCAGTTAAAAGTGCCATTGAACGTTTTTTTACAAGATGTAATATAAGTCTAAGGTGTCCCCTGAATGTGTCTGTGAAGTTTCAGCTCAAAATACCCCATAGATTTTTTTTTTAATATTTTTTTTTAACTGCCTATTTTGGGGCATAACTAGAAATGCACCAATTCAGGCTGCAGCCCCTTTAAATCGCGCGCTCTCAGCCCCCTCCCGAGCTCTCGACTCTATCACTGCATAAACAAAGTTCACACAGCTAATATAGCCCTCAAAATGGATCTTTACAAAGTGTTCATTATGCAGCATGTCGAATTGCGTAAGTATGGTATTTATTTGGATGTTTACATTTGATTCTGAATGAGTTTGATAGTGCTCCGTGGCTAAAGCTAATGCTACACTGTTGGAGAGATTTATAAAGAATAAAGTTATGTTTATGCATTATACAGACTGCAAGTGAGAAACGATGGTAACTTTAACCACATTTAACAGTACATTAGCAACATGCTAACGAAACATTTAGAAAGACAATTTACAAATATCACTAAAAATATCATGATATCATGGATCATGTCAGTTATTATTGCTCCATATGCCATTTTTCGCTATTGTTCTTGCTTGCTTACCTCGTCTGTTGATTCAGCTGTGCACAGATCCAGATGTTAATACTGGCTGCCCTTGTGTAATGCCTCAATCGTACATATTAATGATCCCGACTGTTACGTAACAGTCGGTGTTATGTTGAGATTCGCCTGTCCTTCGGAGGTCTTTTAAACAAATGAGATTTATGTAAGAAGGAGGAAACAATGGAGTTTGAGACTCCTTTGAGACTTTAAACTCGCCAGCTTTTACCCCAAGGTTGTTATTGCCAAAAGTCAAGCCCAGGGGGCAGTTGCTTAATTTTATTCACTTTATATTATTCATCTTATTCACTGTGTCTTAAGAACTAGTTTGACCAATTTTCAATTAACCAAGGGGTAATCAATGTTATTTTTCCAATTCAAATTACACCAATCTACCTTTTTGTGTAACAGATTTAAAAAAATTAGGACCAAAATATTAGTGTCTTACACTTTAAGACTAGTCTGAAAAATCCATTGAGATCCCTCAGATCTTCAGATCAGAGGTTGTTGACCATTCCTAGGGCATGACTAAACTTAAGGGATAGGGCTATTTCCATAGTTGCCCAAAACTGTGGAACAGCCCTCTATTGTGTGTTTAAACTGCTCAAACACTTTCTGAATCTAAGATAAACACTCATTTGTTTTTACTAGCTTTTAATGTATTGTACAGATTAATGTAATCTCATGTTCTGTGTTTTGTTTGAATGTTGAATGTTCACCTGCAAATTCCACAGATATTCGGTGGTTTGTGCAGTGCTTCATGTTTTGTATTTATGATGTGAGAGAACATACAACTAACAAAACTGCAGCACTCGCAAGTCTTTAATTGTGTTGACCAAGCAAACCGTATCAGCCTTGGAATTTTTTAAGTATAGCTTTGTTTCCCTGGCAGATGCCTAATGAACGCCTCACACTAGATTCCTGGAAATTCTGTAATGGTCAGCTAATCTGGGGTGCGTTTACCAAACGAACTGTGGTCGCAAGTTCTGTCGTTACCAGTAGAGTTCATTGGGGCTGACAACCATAGTTCACCAACTATGCTTTCAGGAAACGCACCCCTGGTTAGGATAAACCATTCCCAGTTTAGTGTACCATATACATATGATTGTCATCAAACGGTTTTTGGGTGGTTTATAGAGGTGTGATGTCTGAAAGACCCAATTACTTCCATATCAGTGCAACTTAAACAAATAACGAGGTGCATCGTTCAAGCAGAAGAAACTGGATAAACTATTCTGAATTATATCAATCCACAATCTGACTTTTGATGCAGCCTTGTCTACTAGTATATCGACCACCCAAGGGCCTTGAATCATAACCACACCATGTTGGTTTGCCTGGCCTCTCCATTCTCTCACCAGTACAGTTATTATGGGAGGCTGCTATACCTCTAGACAGTATTAACTGGTGGAGATTTTGGACTGTTGTTTCTATCCTGACTACATTCACATGATGTGTCATCACGAAAGCTTATCATTCGAATGCATTTTTAAGCCTTGCAGTTTAAAGAGAAGTGATTCAACCATTCAAGCACAATTAGCAGTAGAACAGGATTCATTTCGGTATATGCACAAGCTGTCTGAGTGACTGTTTCTGAGAGTGCACACCTTGCAGAATTCTAGCTTTATCTCCTGTATTAAAAGTAAACGTTTTTGCTCTCGTGTCTGTGAGATTGGCAATAGCTTCAAATTACATGCTGGTGGCTGCAGGTGTAGATCCTGACTCCAATCAAAGCATTCGCTGCGCTCTCCCAGGAAATTGGTGCTGAGACCTATATGTCAATATAAAAATACAAAAAAGGTCTGCACTCTGAAGCACTTTAATCATGGTACACAGGAGATAAGATGAAAAGTCAAAGTTTTTGCTCTCATGTCTGTGAGATTGGCAATAGCTTCAAATGACATGCTGGTGGTTTTTACTGCGCTCTCCCAGCTAATTAGGTGCTGAGACCTATATGCCTTGATTGTTGTCAGGATCTACACCTGCAGCCACCAGCATGTCATTTGAAACTATTGCAACAGACATGAGAGCAAAAACTTTTACTTTTCATCTTATCTCCTGTGTACCTTTTTTGTATTTGTATATTGATATATAGGTCTCAGCGCCTATTAGCTGGAAGAGTGCGGTGAGTGCTTTGATGAGAATGTGAAACACATGCATATAAAGCCGCTGCTCATACAGCACTCGAGTACTGAACTGATTTCTTTTCAGAATCAGAAAGAGCTTGATGGCCCAGTATGCTTACAAATACAAGGAATTTGTCTTGGTGACAGAATCTTCCACAGCACAGACAGAATAACAGCGACAAGACAGATGATAAAAATAAAATGTGATTAAAGATAAATATATAAAAAATACATAATGCACAATTTATGTATGTACAGTGCTGCTTGAAAGTTTGAAAGCTTGCAGAATCTGTGAAAATGTGAATTTTTTTAACAAAATAAGAGGGATCATACAATATGCATGCTATTTTAGTACTGTCCTGATTAAGATATTTTACATAAAAAAATGTTTACATATGGTCCACAAGACAAAAAAAATAGCTGAATTTATAAAAACGACCCTCTCAAAAGTATGTGAACCATTGATTCTTAATACTGTATGTCATTACCTGGATGATACAAACGTTTTTTGTTTGTTTGTTTGTTTGTTAGTTTTTTTTGTAGTGGTTGTTCATTGTTTGTCCTGAGCAGTTAAACCAATTGCCCAATATTCTTCAGAAAAATCCTTCAGGTCCCGAAAATTCTTCATATTTCCAGCATCTTTTGCATATTTGAACTCTTTCCAGCAGTGACTATATGATTCTCAGATCCATCTTTTCATAATGAGGACAACTGAACTATTAAAAAAGGTTCAAACATTCGCTGATGCTCCAGAAGGAAACACGATGCATTAAGAGTCAGGGGGGTGAACACTTTTGAACAGCATATAGTTTAGTACATTTAGTACTGCCCTTCAGAAGCAACAGAAGACATTTAAATGTTTGCCAGAAGAGAAATTAAGTACAATATTCCTTGATCTTCAAATTCAAAAGGTTTTCACCCCCCACCCTCTGCACTTAATGCATTGTGCAAAATTTTGATATCATAATTTATTTTAAGCAAAAATAACTTTGTGATATCTATTGTTATCATGCAATAAAATCCCTAATATCAGGATATATGGTTATTTTGCTCACCCCTACTCGAAATCATGATCAGCAATGCAGCGAGTGGCTGTTGTCTAAAGTATTCAGCCATGCAGACAAAATGACTAATATATAAATGCAATGTGTAAATGTTTGTTACACGATTCCCAATTATGTCCATTTTCTTTTTCAGTGGCAAGAGTAGCCTATTGTTATTAGCAATTCAGAGAATTGAAAAATCTCTTTTAGAACTTATTCAATGAATAGTAGATAAGAATTAAGCCTATCATGTCTGATCGTGTTCTGATTCAATCCCCCCTTTTAAACAATACGTTTTCTGTTCTTGGCGATGTCCTGTCCATTGAAAAGCTAATCAAAAACCACAGAATACAATGCAACACTACATTTATTGAAAATGAAGGATGTTTATGAAGGAAGCAGTATCAACTGGTATGTTGGTATGTTCCTGGACAAGTCAGGAAAATACCTAGTATCATAGTGGCATTTTTCGATTAAAAAAAAAGAGGATCTGATACTGAATCGTGACACCAATAGGTTTTCCCCTGCTTCAAGCATTTTTGGTTGAGTATGCATGCTCTCGCAATGATGTTGGTTTCACCCGTATTTCAAAAAAAAAACCCAAAAAAAACATGCAGGATAGATGGATAGGAGGCACTAAATTGTACAGTACATAGCAGTGGTGTAGCAAGTCAGCCATATGCAAAAAAAAAAAAAAGTTAACGGGACCCAAACAAGTGCAACGAAGAGGGGTATTTTCGACCTTCACTGTAGCTAAGTATCAAAAAAATACCATACCAAACACATTGCTTTGCAAAGGACACATCTCATTATTTTCATCCGAGTAGCCTGATAAATACATAGGCTAATCTCTGTAAAGTAACAGCCATCCAGATCCAACACAAGAGTAGTATTAGTAATAATCAAAAACTGTCTACTGAGCAAGATACCTAATAAATCTAAGAAACCAATGAGCGCTGCATAAAACGCAACCTAGTGGCATACCTTTACTAAAAAAAAATTCACATCCAGAAGGGTACTAATATAAATCTGAACTAACATAACTAACATATTAATCACTTCTGAATTACGCCTTTTTATGTCTTGTACATCCTGAAGTTTGCAAGGGATTACTTGTAAACTCTGCTGATATTTGAAATCAACAAAGCAAAGCACCACTGTCACACCCTTATCTTCATGCCTCTGCCCCCACATTCATTTATATGGTGTGCAACACAAGAAACCACTATGGCGAAATCTGCTGAGGGTGTGATGTCATCTATACTATATAATTTTGAAACTGGCGGACATGACAGCATGGAATAAAACCACCAGCCTCTTATGTTTCTGCTGCCACTTGCTCATAAGACGCAGTCCAACATACAGCAGCTACACATTGTCATGTTGTAAAATTCCCTCCAAGTTGTTGTTGCTATTGTAATTTTTGGCATATGCCTACCAATGCAAATTCATTGCCATTGAAACCATTCCGGAAAACGAAAGAGCAGCATTGACATACAAATCGGATCTGAACAGATGTGATACACATTGTGGACATTTTAGTGAATAATTTTAGATCAGATTCCAATCAGAACACAAAAAAAAAAAAAAATATCGGACTTGGACTGACAGTGTGAACGTAGCCTAATTGTTATTTAGATCTTTTACTCCTTCGATGGCAAAGTCATCCTTTCCATCCCAAAATAAACAAACACCATTTTCATGAACAGCTCCCTACATAACACGATAGTCCAAGTAACTAATATACACTGCCCAGCCAAAAAAAAAAAAAAGTCTGCGGATCCTCCTGATGATAAAAATTACATCAGGTGGATGGCCAAAGTATACTTTGGGCTTTAAATAGGCAAATGCTTAAGAGTCTATGACTGGATCATTATTGCAGTGATTATTATTATTTCTAGCATGTTAAATGTTTGGCAACAGTTCTTCTAACTCTAATTAATGGAGTGTGAAGCTTTTAATTTCTTAAACAACCATGTATGAGCACACACCATAGCCATATTACAGGATGACAAAGCCAAGAGTCATCAGGTTCAAACTGTGAAATAATGGTTAGGAAGGAGCATGAAGAATCATTTTCACACATGAATTGGAACATCTGAGGCAAGACTTTAAAGGATTAGTTCACTTTAAAATGAAATTAGTTCACTTTGAAATTAATGATTACTGAAAGATTTACTCACCCTCACGTCATCCCAGGTGTATATGACTTTTTTCTTTCAGATGAACACAATCCTATTATTGTGTTGGTCCCCCTTTTGCTGCCAAAACTGTCCTGACCCGTCGATGCATAGACTCCACTAGACCCCTGAAGGTGTGCTGTGGTATCCGGCATCAAGATGTTAGCAGCAGATCCTCAGACTTGTTTGTTCAGCACATCCCACAGATGCTCAATTGGATTGAGATCTGGGGAATTTGGAGGCCAAGTCAACACCTCAATCTCGTTGTTGTGCTCCCCAAACCATTCCTGTACCATTTTTGCTTTGTTGCAGGAGCATTATCCTGCTGAAAGAGGCCACAGCCACCAGGGAATACCGTTTCTATGAAAGTGTGTACATGATCTGCAGCAATGCTTAGGTAGGTGGTACGTGTCAAAGTAACATCCACATGGATGGCAGGACCCAAGGTTTCCCAGCATTTCCCAAAGCATCGCACTGCCTCCGCCGGCTTGCCTTCTTCCCATAGTGCATCCCGATGCGATGTGTTCCCCAGATAAGAGACGCACACGCACCCGGCCATCCACGTGATGTAAAAGAAAATGTGATCCATCAGACCAGGCCACCTTCTTCCATTGCTCTGTGGTCCAGTTCTGATGCTCACGTGTCACTGTTGGCTCTTTCAGCAGTGGAGGACAGGGGTCAGCATGGGCATCCTGACTGGTCTGCAGCTCCATACGCAACAAACTGTGATGCACTGTGTATTCGACACCTTTCTATCAGAACCAGCATTAACTTCTTGAGCAGTTTGAGCTACAGTAGCTCGTCTGTTGGATCGAACCAAACGGGCCAGCCTCCAGTGAGTCTTGGCCGCCCATGACCCTGTCGCCGGTTCACCACTGTTCCTTCCTTGGAGCACTTTTGATAGATCCTGACCACTGCAGACCAGGAACACCCTAGAAGGGCTGCAGTTTTGGAGATGCTCTGACTCAGTCGTCTAGCCATCATAATTTGGCCCTTAGCCAAACTCGCTCAAATCCTTACACTTTCCCATTTTTCCTGCTTCTAACACATTGACTTTGAGGACAAAATGTTCACTTGCTGCCTAATAAATCCAACAGGTGCCGTGATGACGAGATAATCAGTGTTATTCACTTCACCTGTCAGTGCTCATAATTTTATGCCTGATCGGTGTATATTAATAAACATCCTGACACATCCAAGCTTTATAATAGCAGTGATCGGGACCAACGAGTGTGAAGCTCCAGAAATTGCATCCATCCATCATAAACGTGATGACTGATGTCGTATTAGTTAGGCTTTTTTTGTCATTTGAATAAGGAAGGCGTAGGATGTAGCATAAGCATTTTGAACTGCGAGAGTTTTACACTTTCTTTGTAAGTTGAATATGCAAATTCATTGAAAGTCTTTGGGATCTAATGGAGGAGACTTTACAGATTGCTTGACTCTTGCATTGTCAATAAAAGATCTTAACCAATAATTGATGCACCTCTTGATGAAAATAAATGTTGTGATGTTATTTCCATCAAGAGTTGCATCAATTTTTGAATTTAGAGTTGGTTGTTAGTCGCCAGCAGCACAGCAGCTCCAGACAAACAATGACACTCAAAAGTGTCCTGTTACTACAGCTAACATTAAAACAACAGTATATCTTGGTTCTGTGAAACATAGCAAAACCAATATTACTCACGTATGGAGCAAAAACAACGCAACCTTGGCATTTGTTTTCAGGCCCTCCAACTTAGGTCTCTCCAGTGCTGGAAAGCTTTTCTTATAACACGGGTCCAAAGGTTTTTGCCTGATCATAACCCTTCTTAATCGTAATTCCTCTGATCTTTTCTCTTTTGTAATGTCTCTCAGCCATCTCTCGTTCTGCAGGCTTCAAATCTCCCACTTGCTTACTCTATCTCCTCCCCCACCACGAGTGGACACACCCCCTCCTGCTGATTGATTGGGGCAGTATAATATGCAGTGGGAGTATTTACAGATTTGATTATCTTATCCAGTTTATTATAATCAATAAACTGGATAAGTATGAAATCAGATGGGTTGTATATGATTGAATAAAAAAAAGTATCAGATTTCAATTTGTGAAAATAGGGGAGTACAGATCAAGGTGCTTGGATATCAAATGTGGAGTCCCACAGGGGTATATTTTGGGTCCCAAATTATTTATTATAAATGTATTTATCATTAATTTATAAATGATATATGTAGGGTGACAAACCTCTTAAAATTTGCTTAAAAATCTGCAAATTTTTGCTGATGATACTAATATTTTATTTTCTGCGGAAATTTGCAGCAGCTTTTGAAGGTGGTCACAGCGATAAATAAATCGATAAATTTAGATAAAACCAAACTTACTCTATTTGGAAGCCGTAAAAGTGATATAGAAATAAAAGTAAAAATGAATGATGTTGTAGCAAATTAACTCAAAGGGGAAATATTAATAATTATTCATAACTCAATATGATTTATTAATTATGATTAATTATGAATATGTAAATCGGTTAATCAGATTTACTGGATATAGCTACATTATAATTAACCTGTTGTCCAGGGAACACTTAGTGTTGACTGTTTAATAATTCTAAGAAATTTTTCAGGTTAAAAAATTTCCAGGTTATGGAAAAATAACATTCGTATTGCACCATGCTACTTAGAACATAGGTTCGAGATCTAAATCACTTCAGAGGCCATTAATTAGCAGATGGAGTCAGAACCAAACATATATTGTGCACAATCTTTATTAACTAACTCACAAACACATAACATACAACAAAGGTCACACACATATTCATACACACACACACTCCGTTGAACCGGAGGAGGTACTGTTACTAGAACTATAGGAAAAGTCAAAGGCAATCTGGAAAGGACTCATCAGTTTCTTTTAGCAATATCAAAGGTAAGTCTTACAAATCAATACTAAATCGCTGCTTAGCACGATACTTGCAAGATGCCTTTAGGCTGAGGAGCATCGGATCTGCAGGTTGAGGATAAATCTTGAGGTTATCGTCTGAAGTTGTTGCCAGTCTGTTGGGTGATGAGCACATGGTTGGGTGTTGTAGGCCGGGGGCCTACCAGACCTGTTCAGTCGTCCAGAAGCAAGGAAGAAGAGAGGGAGTGGCACTGTTCGCTGGTTTTTAACCTCTGGTCAAAGTCACACCTCTCGGTTGTTGACCGGACCAATGAAGATGTTGTAATTCCGGGTGGCAACACCCCACCTGTCAGGGCTTTTACAACCCAGAAAAAATTAACAAGCTGAGTTCTTGAATCAGAACTATTAAAGATTCTTGTAATACTGATGTGTTGCACAGGTATGGACATACCGCATACACAAACATTTAAATCTTCCCGCTACGAACGTATAGACACTAAACATGGCATGATTGAAGTTACCTTAAATGTCATATAACTTAAAAATCATAAAACATGTAAATACAATGACTGCAATACAACACAGTAATAATAGATACTATTTCCTGGGACTATGCCTGTTCATTTATAGAATTAATGCAGTAACGTCTGTTCTGTGTGGAAAATGCAGGGAAGATGCAGATTTCCTGTGTCTCTTCTCTATTCTCAATGTGGCAGCACATTCCTCAGTGCAATAAACTTCTCGGGGGGTGGGGACAGTCAAATCCCAGAGTGAGCTTAAAACTATTGGTGAAGTAACAAATAATTGTGTCTGATTTGTCTCAGTCATTACAGTGTTGAAATAGAAAGTGTCTATAACAAAATCTGCTGGATACCCCATATTAAACATGTTAGAGCAAAAGTAGCACAGAGTATTGGAGTTATGAGGAAAACAAGGCATGTGTTGAATGAGGAAGCTTTATATTTGTGATGAGGTACAAAGTTTGGAAGGGAGAAGACAGGGTTAGTGTGACTGGACCTCATGGTTTATTCAGGTCTTAGTGGTACAAGTGGCCATTATTCTCTCTCTCCACCACATCCTTTTTCCTGGTGGCTTTTATCTGGTGTATCCATGCCAATTACTAAAACGAGACCAGTGTTTCTCATTTGCACTTGACCAACTTACGCACTGCTTGTCTCCTGCCTCCCTCACCACAATATTTTGTATAGTTCACTTTTTTCCGTAGATACATCATTGTGGTGAAGTATGGGGCAACATGTAGGATAACATGAGCATACCAATTTACTGTATTTAAAATGACATACTTTAAAGTTTAAATATATGGTAGAATTTAAGACTGCACAAATAATTTATAAAGCAAAAAACAGCTGCCTGGGAACATACACTATATTGCCAAAGGTTTTGGGATGCCTGCCTTTATGTGCACATGAACTTTAATGACATCCCATTCTTAATCCATAGGGCACCCACATTCAACCACATTCCTGGAAGCCCCCATACACTGCACATTTTGCATGTCTCCTTAATCAAGCACACCTGAATCAGGTCATCAGCTCATTAGCAGAGACTCCAAGAACAGAAATAGTGGCTGTTTCTCAATATGCGTTCTTCAGCGATCTTGCCTCCTTGTGTTCTTGCTTTACGTCATCATCAACCGTCGAAGTTCATTCCAATACTCAAGAACGCAAGAACGGAGGACGCATGAAAGTACCCGGATGTGTTCTTAATATCGAGGATGCATCGAATGCAAACTTGAGGGAATCGAACCGTTAAAAATCCCAGAAGACGCTGCGGTGGTCGACGTACGGAAGCCTTTAAGCTTTGAAGTTCTCGTGAGATTCCAGCTACAAAGCTCGCAAATAAGTGACGGCTCGTGAAAGCAAACCGTTTGTTTTGCTTAATTTTAATAAAATGATAACCTGAAGAAAACCTGCAGTATTTTTATTGACATATTAAAAATAATCTTAACATTGACGAAGCATAACAGCCAACTCATTTTCATAAATACACGCGGTGAAATAAAAAGATAATTATATGAAAACAATGTCTATAATTATATGAAATATTTTTTTTGAACAGGTTATGACATTTGTTTGTGATGTTCTGTTGTATTTACTGTGCATTAGCCACTTATAATATGCTGGGACGGTCAGTTGGTCAGTTGAGCAACAAGATCGCAGCACATCTCAATTCTCAAATGATGCGTTCTCTGTCCTTGCGTCCTTCCGAGATCGTTCTTTCAAGGTCGCCTGGCAAGACCGGACTCCACGAGAACGCAAGTCCGTTCTCTGCGTTCTTGGAATTGAGAAACAGCCAGTGTGTCAGACAAAGGAGATATGATAAATGTGCAGTGTTGGGGGGCCTCCAGGAACGTGGTTGGGAACCACTGGTTTAGGAGTGTGTTTATGGGATTTTTTGACCATTCTTCTAGAAGCGTATTTGTGAGGTCAGGCAGTGATGTGGCATTCTCCACTGTAATTCATCCCCAAAAGTATTCTGTCGGGTTGAGGTCAGGACTCTGTGCAGGCCAGTCAAGTTCCTCCACACCAAACTCGCTCATCCATGTCTTTATGGACCTTGCTTTGTACACTGGTGCACAGTCATGTTGTAACTGGAAGGGAGCATCTCTGCAGAAAGTTGGCAACTTCTGCGCACTGTGTGCCTCAGCATGCGCTGACCCCGCTCTGTGATTTTACGTGGCCTACCACTTCGTGGCTGAGTTGCTGTTGTTCCCAATTGCTTCCACTTTGTTATGATACCACTAACAGTTGACCGTGGAATATTTAGTAGTGAGGAAATTTCACGAATGGACTTATTGCACAGTTGGCAACCTATCACGGTACCACACTGAGCTCCTAAGAGCAATCCATTCTTTCACAAATGTTTGTAGAAGCAGTCTGCATGCCTAGTGCTTGATTTTATACACCTGTGGCCATGGAAGTCAAGTCAAGTCAATACACCTTTATTTATATAGCGCTTTTTTACAATGCAGATTGTGCCAAAACAGCTTTACATTGATAACTGGTATATAATTTTGGCAGCTCTTAAAGAAAATGGTGTCAATGCAGGCAGATCAAAACACTGTTGAATATCAAATGTCAAGTGTCCCCAACTAAGCAAGCCAAAGGCGACAGCGGCAAGGAACCCAAACTCCAACAGGTGACATCAGGTGGCAAACAGGTGTTAAAAAGGAGAAAAAAAAAACCTTGGGAGAAACCAGGCTTAGTCGGGGGGCCAGTTCTCCTCTGTCAAACAGTGCTTTGTTATGATTCAGGTAGCTATCATAAGTCCGACAGGATCGCAACATTCAAAGTATTTATTCCAGTTCAATCCAGTTGAGAATCGAACTCATCACGCCGGTACAGACGGTTTGTTGAGGAGCTGTGCCACCGGCTGTCGTGTCAATGAGGCCTTCACAATGAGATGATCTAGTTGACTCAATCTCTGCTGATACTTCAGGGGTGCTTTGTGGTCATGTCAAGGCGTAGGTCTTCAATCTCACCTGGATACGGCCCGGATCCCGTTGAATATGGTAAACCTCGGGATAAACAGAAAGTCTAATATTAGCATAGATGACGTTCTTCTTCTGATGTAACGAGAACATCTAGTATTATAGGAAGTGACTGGAGCACCTGAATTCAAGTGATTTGGAGGGGTGTCCCAATACTTTTGGCAATATAGTATACAACAATTGTTCACAGAGAGGAGGGCTATAACTTGAGACGGGCTTTAAATTTGAGACAACAGAATGCAAAGCTCAAAAGTATGTGTAATTCAATCTGTGGGGTGATTTTGTGGAATAGTCAAAGTAAAAATATCTTGCAATAAAAAAAAGGTATAAAAGGTTTATTTTAGATAAATGCAGAAGTAGGGAGGGAGAGTGATAATACAATCTCCAATCTCCTTGAACCGTTTCACTCTAGATTTAGATCAGGTCATAGCGCTGAGACTGCTCTTGTCCGGGTGATCTCTGTACCAATCATTGTACCAATGATCTCCTCATTGCTGCTGATATGGGGGTTTGTAGTATTTTACTTTTATTGGACATTACTGCTGCTTTTGACACAGTATCTCATGATGTTCTTCTTGAAAGGTTGCGTGTATGTGTCGGAATATCAGGTACTGCACTTGAATGGTTTACATCTTAGTAATAGATTTCAGTTTGTGAGTCTGGGGAAAAATCAATCCGAACCAACATTAGTTCAACAGGCTGTCCCACAGGGGTTTGTACTTGGGCCCATCCTGTTTAGCATTTATATGCTGCCTCTGGGTTCGATCATTCACAAGTTTGGGTTAGGGTTTCACTGTTATGTTGACGATACACAGATCTATGTCAGCATGCACCCTAATCCAAACCTTGCAGTCACAACTCTCACGGCCTGCTTGGACGAGATAAAAGCTTGCATGATCATTTTCTTAAGCTCAATGAGACAAAAACAGAAGTTCTGGTCGTCGGAACTCCAACGGCCTTGCGTAAATTTAATAGTTCCAATTTAATTATTGGCAATGACTTTGTTACCTCGTCTGCTCAGGTACGTAATCTTGGCGTTATTTTTGACCCACAACTATTGTTTGATGGCCATATAAAAATGGTATAAAAAATTGCATTCTTCGATCTAAGAAATATCGCCAGACTTCGACATTCTTTATTGCTGCCAGATGCAGAAAGACTAATTCATGTTTTTATTACGTCGTGGCTTGATTATTGCAATACACTTTATGTCGGTCACCTGAACAAGTCCATCAAGAAATTACAATACATTCAGAACTCAGCCGCCCAGCTATTGACTTATACAACTGCTTGTCAACATACCCCCCGGTACTTTATAACTTGCACTGGCTTCCCATACAAGCACGAGTTGATTTTAAAATACTTATTTTAACTTATAAAGCGATTCATGGGACTGCCTCTGATTATATCTATATCTGCAGTTTAGTTGCCTCCTACACTCCAGGCCGTTCTCTCCGCTCCTCTGGGTCATATGTTCTTCAGCAGCCAGTATATAATTTAAAGTCTATGGGTGATTGAGCTTTCTCTGTTTCAGCTCCACGTTTGTGGAACACATTACCACCTGTGATTAGAGACTCTACAACACTAGACCGTTTTAAGAGCTCTTTAAAGACTCACCTTTTAGAGCTGCTTATTGTAATTGATTATGTCTTTTCTTATTGTATTGTCACTGTTGTTATTTTGTAATCTGTAAATGTAGCACTTTAGGTCTAACACTGTTTTTAATGCTGTTTGATTTTACATAGTTTAGTCCTATTCAGTTTCTACCCTTCACTTCTTAGCAATAGTCTGCAAGCATTTAAAGTTATCTGCACTCTTCACACAAGTACAAGGCACCTCTACTCACTTTTGCTTAACTGCAATGTGTCCCTTTGCAAAATCAAACACTGACATAAGAGAGCACAACACTGTATGATAGGGACAGAAAAATCAGTTCCTGGATAGTCTCAGGTTGAATCCCAAATGACACACTTCTATGCACTTTCAGTCTTGTGGACTTACATTGGCTGTGGCGTGCATGTGTCTGTTAAGTCCATGAGACCGTAGGGTGTCCCATTCATCATTTCAGGTTTCAGAAGGGTGCTCGCAAGCGCCCCCTTTGCGGCCGCTATGTGCACTTGATGCACACTCAGAGGAAGACTGTGAGGGTTTAGGGTGCCATTTGGGATACAGCCACAGCCCTACAGAGTTTGGCTTCAATCCTAATTAAACACACCTGATCCAGCTCATTCAATCATTCAGGCTTATTTAAAAACTATAGGTAGGCTATGTGTGTGTGTTGGAGCATGAAACTAAACTCTGCAGGACTGTGACCTTCTGGGAATTGACTTTTGCACCCCTTCTGTATGATTTCTAGAGCTGATAGGGCAGCTTGCTCGGCAGATGTTTTGTTATGATTGCATCATCCATGACTTCATCCATGGTCATGATCCATCATCATCCATGATCATCATCCATGACATCCATGATCAAGAATGATTGAATTGATTAATGATTTAATTCATATAATCTATGACGCAATATCATTTTAAGATTGCATTATTCATTATTTTGCCTAAAATTAAGTACTTTCCATACTAGGTCATAGATTTATTCATAGATTTACACTTTATGAAATTGCATCATTGACATCATTGCTGACACACGAAATGCAGCTGGAGGGCAGGAAGTGATTTTTCTCTGTTTATGGTTGCTCAAACAGAGAAACCACAAGGAGCTTTTATAATTTAACTTTTATTGTTTTTTTTTTTAACTTCAAAAGTTGTTGCCTTTAATAGTATTTTGTGTCTGCTGTTGATCTAGTTATCATGAGAACAGTGCCATGCTCTGCTGCTTCAGTTCAGTGTTTCCATATGGTAGATGTCCAAATTAAAAATGTGTTTAAGAAATGGCAGAAGTTGATCCATTTCTTTGTTGGAAGGGTGTAACTGTAGTTTTAATGTTGTCTTTGTAAATATTCACTTTTTCATATGGCCATGGAGGAGAATTAGAGGGTCACATTCAGTGGACAGACACCAACACTATATTTTTTTTTATTTTTTTTTAACAAATGATAACCAAAATCAAACCCATAGAAGCTCGTGAACAGTTTTGAAGTGGCTGTTTGGAGGTTATACTCATTCACAAGCCGAGTGAGAGTCATGCTCGCAAATGTAATGTTACATATTAAACCAAACAAAATACAGAACTTTCAAAAAACACTCCGCTATGTGAATATTTAAATGAGTGATAGCGAGTGGGTTCAATTAGTGACATTAGATTAGCTATACGGCGTCTTCCGATCACCTCCTCAACCTGCTTCCCTTAGCGTTTTTCACGTAGAAAAGGCAAAAGGTCTTGTCATGTCTGTCTTCACCTTGCGCTTGCCCTCACTCCCTTGTTGGTTACTATTTCTTGCCTTGATGATTTTTCCCCTCCCCCTTGTTACCTCGTTAGCCTTCTCTGTATAAATAGGTCCCGGATTTAGTCAGAGTTGGACGGTTATTGTTTGAGTTTCTCAATGTAATGTTTGTGCTGTTCTGCTGATCATGCATTGCCTGACCTGGAGTTAATGTTCTTGCCTTTTCTGGATTTATGGATTGTTTGTATTTAATCATTGCCTTTCCTGGATTCATGTCTGACTGATCTGTGGATTACTTTGTCATGTCTGGAACCAAGTTTATAGCAATGTGACTTTTCAAATGGAATAAACTGTTTGCATTTAGATCCTCAGCTCTCTTTACTTAAGACAACACTGCAGACGTTACAGAATAACCAACCCTCACAGATGGATCTAGCAGCAGATTTTCCTCCTGGAGCTCATCTCCTCCTGTTACACCAAGGTAACCGTTCCATAGAGGATCACACTCAAGATTTCCTGGACCTTGCATACCAATCTGACTTTCCAGTTAAGTCACTTGCTGCTTTTTATCGTGCCAGTCTTAATGCACCCTTGAAAAATCAACTCTTAAGTGGAACATTAGCTGACACTGTTGAACTGGCTTTATTCTTGAGTGGTTCTGTGTTTACTGTTGGATATGCAGATGAGGAGCCCCACAATCATGCACTACCTGCTATCCCCGAGCCTGTCCACGTCATGTCAGGACTTGTTAATGTCATGCCATGCAGGTGCCCTCAACTAAGATTGCTACCATGCCAGAGAGTAGTCACGCCATGCCCGCCATGCCAGAGCCTCTCCAGGTTTCAGACGCTACACCAGAGTCATTGACCAGGATGATGACCATGCCACAGGCTCCAGCAAGGATAACTACTAAACCAGAATCTCCAGCCGTCAAGGAAGTCACTTCAAGGTTCCCAGTCGAGTTACACTTTGCTAACAAAGTTAAGACAGGTTGTAGGCACAAGAGACTGGTGTCAAGTTTGAATAATGTACCACTTTTGACTGCACGTGCTGCTGGTATCACTGTAGTTGTCCCAAATTAAGAGGTGAACCCACTGACAGCAACACTCCACATAACTGCAATGGCCATTATGTGTCATACTGTTCATCAACTCAAGAGTCTGTTTCAAGGTCTGCTTCAAAACTTGCTTCAAAGTCTGCTCCAGTCCAAGAGTCCGCTGTGACTTTTCAAATGGAATAAACTGTTTGTTGCATTTAGTCACATGATTGCAAACAAGCTATACAGCATATTGCTGTAAACTGTAATGCATTCTGTGGTCACGTGGCGGTTTAAATCAGATGTGCATAATATTGCTGTAAATTTCAAACATACAGAGTCATTGTGTGATCTTCAATATTTGAGAATCAGCAAACGTGATTTGCAATTCAATATGAACCCAATAAGTACATTGTACCTTTTTTTTTTTTTTTTTTTTTTTTTTGATATAAGTACATAGTAGTTAAGGCCACTTACAGTTTTTTCCATTGGTGTGGCTAATTTCTTGAAACAGAAATTACATTCTCAAAACAACATGGACAAACCTCCAAACTACGGCTGGGCGATATATTGCATGCGATTGTCACGCGCATTTCATCAGTAAAGCCGGTTCCCTGATTACCGCTAAATCGCCATCACCTGTTTTCAAGTGGAGCGGCATTTAATTGACAGAACCGTAGATCACTGACAAGCTTCGCAATATCGCATTCATTGTCGCAGATGAATCGCCTTTGATAATGAATGCGATATTGCGTAGCTTGTCAGTGAAATACGACCAATTATTTTTGTGTGATCTATCCTTTTATCCTGACTTGTGCCACCTGACTGCTGCAGATTCATTTTAGGACTGATAGTGTTGACATAAACTCATAAATCCAAGTCTGAGGATGAACCGATGTCCACGTCATGGGTTGCCATCTTGTAATTACGGTTACAACATGGCGCGAATGCAGTATAAGCTTGTTGTTTTGGTTCAGGATGAACTGTAAAGGTCACTGCAGTTTGTTTACAACTGCATAGCCTGATGTCTACACGAGCAGGGTGTGCAGAGGTACACAAATACATAGATTGACAGGCAGATAGGACATCCTATAATTTAATTCGGTCCTGTCATTGCAATTAGATGGAGGAAACACGTTTTTGGTCCTGAGACTCCTATAGAAGGTGTTTTAAATAGTTAGACCACTTGGTAACACTTTACAATAACAGTACATGAATAACCATGAACTAATACCTGAGTTAATAGTTACTTCACCATGAACTCAAGATTAGTTAAGATATGAACTAATGAAGAGTGATCCTTAACTACGACAGGAGTCATAGGGATTCATGCATGAAAACAGAAGCCTTAACTACGCGTTAATACATGTTTGATAATTAATGCATTAATTAAC
Source organism: Chanodichthys erythropterus (assembly GCF_024489055.1). NCBI lineage: Eukaryota > Metazoa > Chordata > Actinopteri > Cypriniformes > Xenocyprididae > Chanodichthys > Chanodichthys erythropterus. The sequence continues at coordinate 41,241,645 of NC_090227.1, read as the reverse complement.
ATTTAGGGTAAACTAAATCAAACAGTCTCTATAAGAAGGAATAATACATATTTGGACTTTGAAATAGATTTAAACAATTTATTATTGTCAGAATTTAAACTACTGACATCAGCAGCTTCATTATAAACATTACTGAAAGGCACAGGATTAGTTTGTAATTATTTTCACTGACCCTCCTTATCAAACGTATAAAATACTAAATACACTATTTAAATACACTATCTTAAAAGGTCTTAATCTGTTTTGTGATATTCTTTCCTATCAAACTAAACTACTGTGACTTACATCAGTTCCAGAGGAATCGGTTCCCAAAAAAATAACCAAACAGGAAACATGAACTAAGGTCAGGGAGCGTTTGCTGGGATCAGATTCAGAAGTTCATTCTCCATCCAGACACAGGCCGTGATCATATACTGTACCTCCATTCTCTGACTTTTTGAAAAGTCACACAACATCACTTAACTGGGCTGAATACTTATATAGTTGTGTTAGTACAAGTGTATTTGATAGTAAGTTAATGATAATCATGAGCTGAATTTGGTAAGTAGTTAACAGTGAATTAATTATGATTGTGCCCCCTCAAGTAAAGTCATGACATGAGTATGCATTAACAAGCTAATAGTTGATGTTAGTATATGGTTAGTTAATAATGAGTTAATTATGATTGTGCCCCCTCAAGTAAAGTCATGACATAAGTATACATTAACAAGCCATTAGTTGATGTTAGTATATGCTTAGTTAATAATGAGTTAATTATGATTGTGCCCCCTCAAGTAAAGTCATGACATAAGTATACATTAACAAGCCATTAGTTGATGTTAGTATATGCTTAGTTAATAATGAGTTAATTATGATTGTGCCCCCTCAAGTAAAGTCATGACATAAGTATACATTAACAAGCCATTAGTTGATGTTAGTATATGCTTAGTTAATAATGAGTTAATTATGATTGTGCCCCCTCAAGTAAAGTCATGACATAAGTATACATTAACAAGCCATTAGTTGATGTTAGTATATGCTTAGTTAATAATGAGTTAATTATGATTGTGCCCCCTCAAGTAAAGTCATGACATGAGTATGCATTAACAAGCTAATAGTTGATGTTAGTATATGGTTAGTTAATAATGAGTTAATTATGATTGTGCCCCCTCAAGTAAAGTCATGACATGATGCACATATCACACATCATTAACTAATATATGAATAAATACTATAGAGTGCCATCCTTATTCCTTTACACCCAGGTACAAAAAAACTAAAATAAAAAGTATTTGTATTTTATTTTTATTTACATAATTAAACATATATGGACTTGAAAGCAAGCCATAAACATACCTGTAAAGACACACATAAGGCACATTTACATGTAAGATAGCGCACGTCCACAAGCTAATGCTAATCAAAGCATATACATTTAAACGACAGAAATACAAATACAGTTAATAACTGCACATAACCTCCTGAAAACCCCAATAAAACATACATGTAAATATGTCTTTAATTATTAATTCGGCTTACCAAAGCAGTCAACATTTATTAGTTTAAAATGCCAGCAACACAACAAACGCGCCAAGAGAACACCTAGCGTGCGCCACTAATGAGTGTCCCACCAGAAACAAACCCTTCATACTTTAGTTCCGGGAATAAACTAGGCCTATGACTATTTAGCTATGACTAAATGTAAATGAACTATAAAAATCAGAAAACAGTTTAGATCAAATTAAATTTATTAGTGGTAGTTAGTCTATTTTCCACATTTGATTAGACAGATCTATGTAATTAATGGCTAAATAATCATGTGCCATTGCAATTATTTGTCACAAAGCTGCAGATGGCAGATTCTGATATTACAGTGTAAATTATGACAGTATTAAATCACGTTTAATTCAAATTAAGAGTACAGGCTGATTTATTTAGTTTACCCCTAAATGTTAATTAATGCATTAATTATCAAACATGTATTAACGCGTAGTTAAGGCTGCTGTTTTCATGCATGAATCCTTATGACTCCTGTCGTAGTTAAGGATCACTCTTCATTAGTTCATATCTTAACTAATCATGAGTTCATGTTGAAGTAACTATTAATTTAGGTATTAGTTCATGGTTATTCATGTACTTTTATTGTAAAGTGTTACCGACCACTTCATCTCTCACATGATCATTAATCTTGACTGCTATCAGGATGTGAAGAGAGTTTCAACCAGAATAACAAAAAGTGTTACAAAAACAACATTGCCTTCAAGGGATGTGACGATGAGGAAATTTTCCCACCGGATGCATGACGTGTGAAAAAACCTGTAATACTGGTATCACCAGGGGGTTGGGGGTTTTCACTCTTTTCTACCTTTCACTCTTTTACCTTTTGAATGCCTGTGTGCATTTTACTTTCTCTTTTGAATTCGTGGCAATTTAGGGTCAGCAATTGCTTGAATGGTGGGTTCATTAAAACACAACAACAAAACAATCCAATGACAGACTCGCTTATATATAACATAGAACTTTTATTAACAAAAAAAAATAAGACTGCAGCTTTACAGAGAATGCATGTCAACATTACAATTTAGAGAATGCAGTTAGCTAACAATGTAATAATTTAGGCAATTTAATTTACGATCACTGTTAGCAGTTTAATTGAAGGTTGAAGCAATGAGCTCCTGGAAAAAATGAATTACTATTAACAATAATTAGGATATATAGAAAATGTGCAGTGTGCATGTTGATCCAGGTGTTGTGTCATCTGAAGTCCTCGCAGAAGTTGGCAGTGTCTCTTCAAAGGTGTTGGTCATCTGAGGTCTTCTTAAGAGGCTGGATCCAAACTGAAGCTGATGTACTCTCTAGTAACCTCGGGACGGGCATCCCGAGATAAAACAGAGAAGCAAATGGAGAATAATTAGCAAAGGTGCTGTTCATATTAAGCAAAGATAGTCATGTGCAATTGATCTGATATGAGATGCATTATGTGAATGCTTGGCTAAAGAGATGCGTCTTTAATCTAGATTTAAACTGGGTGAGGGAGTCTCTCTAGTATCTTAATAATTCATGGGTGTGTTTTGGGCATAATGTGCAATAAACCAATCAGAATGTCATCTCCCATTCCCTTTAAAAAGCCAGGTGTGCTTGCACCATGCAGATTCATTATTTACATTGTGGAATTGATCAAAAATGTTTGTGTGCAGCTGTGCGTCCCTGTGTGTGTAACAAGCAGGTTGTGTACGCATGTTGTGCACTTTAAATAGTAAATAAATTTTAAAGGTGCCGTAGAATGAAAAATTGAATTTACCTTGGCATAGTTGAATAACAAGAGTTCAGTACATGGAAATGACATACAAACTCCATTGTTTCCTCCTTCTTATGTAAATTTGATTTGTTTAAAAGACCTCTGAAGAACAGGCGAATCTCAACATAACACCGACTGTTACATAACAATTGGGATCATTAATATGTACGCCCCCCAATATTTGCATATGCCAGCCCATGTTCAAGCCATTAGAGAAGGGCAGCCAGTATTAACGTCTGGATCTGTGCACAGCTGAATCATCAGAGTAGGTAAGCAAGCAAGAACAATAGCGAAAAATGGCAGATGGAGCAATAATAACTGACATGATCCATGATATCGTGATATTTTTAGTGGTGTTTGTGAATTGTCTTTCTAAATGTTTCATTAGCATGTTGCTAATGTGGTTAAAGTTACCATCGTTTCTTACTGTATTCACGGAGACAAGAGAGCTGTCGCTATTTTCATTATTAAACACTTGCAGTCTTTATAATTCGTAAACAAAACTTCATTCTTTATAAATCTCTCCAACAGTGTAGCATTAGCCAGTTAGCCACGGAGCATAGCCTCAAACTCATTCAGAATCAAATGGTTATATATATGAGAGTTATATTAGCTGTGTGCACTTTGTTTATGCTGTTATGCACTTTTATGCACTTTTATGTCGCGAGCTCGGGGGCGGGGAGCACAAGAATTTAAAGGGGCCGCAGCCTGAATCGGCGAATATTTAATGATGCCCCAAAATAGGCAGTTAAAAAAATGAATTAAAAAAAAAATCTATGGGGTATTTTGAGCTGGAACTTTACAGACACATTCAGGGGACACCTTAGACCTATAGAACTTTTGAAAATGCGTTCTACGGCACCTTTGAAATTCCTGCGCCACTGACTTTAGACCAGATTTTTGTTGGTCAATATAGCAGTAGTTTTCGAATAGAGTACCTCAGGGATGACGTGTCTTTGTAGGCCAACCCGGAAGTTAGCGGCGCAGGGGTTCCCTCGATCAAAAGCCTATGCATTTTTCCCATAGGCTTTTGGAAAATCACAATAAATAAGCTCTGTGTTTAACAATGGGTTATGACACTTTGTCTCTCAAGATAATCTTTACAAGTTAACACAGCATTTATACATTTTGGAGCCTAAATAAATTCGTCAGATAAAAAAGATAACAGTAGGCTATAAATTTCATGCGAAATGCTGTCCAAATGTCCTGTTTGTCCCCATATGAAAAAGTTTTGTTAAAAACATATGTGATTCTTATACATTCTAACAGAATATTAAGGGACATATATGCTGCAAAAAACGCATATACAAATTGCATAATATTTATGTATTTTCAATCCTATATGTCATATATGTCCAACATATAACTAAAGTCTTACAGATTTTCATGATGTAAAAACAGGTAAATAATACAAATTTAATAGGCCTATGAATGTCCACCATATCTCTTAAGATGTGTATAAAACATAGTGCATCAGTATAAGGCTTTACTTTACTCATGTCCTCACTCTTATCTTGTCCTAAGTGGAGTCCTACGCCTGTCAATCACAGTCATATAATGTATAATCATAGACTTTCAATCTCAGATGAAACACATATAAACTACACGCAAGCAAATATATTAATAACAAAATTAACATTTTAATTACAAAACTAATTAATTAAATTAACATTTTAATGTGGGATGACACTTGGTGACTTTAGTCGCATTAGCTAGCCTATGTGAACACAAAAATCATGGACATGATTCAGATATGTTAAAGGGCCAGGAGAAAAAGTCACACTTGGCTCCTTTGTGGTTAAAAATGGCCACCATAGGAAAATAATGGGAAATACGAAAACACACAAAAACTCTGAGAATCTTTTGGTGGTACAAACTACAAATCAACCACTGTGCAGAAAAAGTGCACAGCAATGAAGGGGTCACGCTCTAAAATATCAAGAGTGCAAAACAGACACATTACACTAGTGTGACTATAAAACAGAGCAAGTTTTTGCAAATGTGAAATATCAAGAAAATCAAGAATTCAGCCACTATGCAGGAAAAAACAGCAAGGAAGAAGTTTACAAGCACAAATGAACTACACTCTAAAAAATGCTGGGTTAAAAACAACCCAAGTTGGGTTGAAAATGGACAAACCCAATTGGGTTGTTTTAACCCAGCGGTAGGGTTAAATGTTTGCCCAACCTGCTGGGTAGTTTTATTTAACTCAACTATGGTTTAAAAATTACTGTATTGCTTAATTAAAATTAACCCAAAGTATGTTGGAAATGAACATTTATTAATGTTCAATGAATAATTATAAAAAAAATATATATATATTAAATTGCTTATTAATAAATTTATATTAATAAACTATTAAACTATTACATTTATATTAATAAAACATTAAAGCTTATTAATAAACATTCACCTTTTGTCTATTATTGTTGTCTCTAATTGCATCTGGTTTTTATTTTTTATTTTTACTATTTTGGGTTCATTTTAAGCTAGCCATATAGCAATTTTTAAATACTAGTTGGTTAATTGATGTAACCCGGGTAACCTATGCTACCAGCAAAGAGAAAAAAGTTAAGAAAAGGAAAAAAAAAACTAGAAGAAAAAGAGATTCATCCAATCACTGATCGTGCTGCAGTGAGAGACACCCCTAAGAGCCAATAGTAGCGGCGCATTCATAAGTCCCGCCCACTGGTCGCGCCTGCGCTGCTTTCAGCGTGAGCAGATCAGCACAGACGGACCAGACAGTTTCTCCAGAACATCCATTGATCTAACTGGAAATGTGAATGAGTGCACTAAAAGTGGAGCTTTTGAAGTTGACGCGTCAGCCTGAAGTGTTGTCGCCGGAGACAGAGATGAGAGACGGAGCAGATCCCAGCGTGTTGAAGCACTGCGAGTAATCTTCATTGTGTGAATAAAGATATGATTCTATTTTGCTTTAGTGAGCGAAATTTCAGATATTAATCCGAATATAATGTAAATAACATGTCGAAGTTTCTAAAATGATTAATTCTGAGCCGTTTTGAGCAGGCCGCGTGCACACAGCGCGCGCTGAACTGATTAGCACATGGGCTAAAGCTAACACGAGTAAACGTGATAATTGTGTCATGAAATGAGATAAAGAGTTATATATTAGTGTCGGTGTGTTTAATAACTGCCTATTAATGTTTAATTTGATTGTGTCAATTTGAGATATTCATATGATTTATGGTAATGTCTGAATCAAAAATAATATATGGTTTGCTAAATAATGACTAAAGGGCGTTTACTGTACATCCAGTTAATCATTAATTACTAGCTTATTTTTGTTTGTTTTTGCATGAAGGTGGATCCTTCCAATGTTTAATAAATCTTCAATAATGGCTAATATGCCCTTACCAGCCTGTATGTTAAGTTAATCATTAATTACTAGTGTGTATGTGCATAACACATGCATAATTGTGGACCCTTAAAAAACGTATTAACATCTGCCTCCCTCCCCTTCAGGTACAGGTTTGAGTATCAAGCACAACCTCGACAGAGACTCAGAAGAGGCTGAAATAATGGAGGAAAACGGAAAAATTGAGAAATGACAACAAAAAAGTAAGAAAAAAATGCACGTATTAGTTATTTTACTGTTTGGTGAATCAGCAGCCAGCTATCAAACTGTTTGGTGGTTTATTTTAGTAGTTTTTTTCTGTCTTTACACTTAAAACTTTTAAATTATTGTAGAACTGCTATTGTTTCAATATTATTATTCAACTTGCTATGTAAAGTTAAGACAAAGAACTTAATAATTATTGGTAATTAATTACATTATCAAGTATATGACAAGAAACCTGAAAGTTATCCAACCTCGCTAACATCTGGCATGATGGCTTTGCAAAATGCATCATTAACATTAAATTCATCAGCTTAGATGACCATATGTACACATAGGAGGCAGTCGAGTTGGTAAATAGGTGTAAGAGATTGCTTCATCATATTTTATTTTGCTATATTTTTGTTGCTAGAGCTACCAAATCTGTTAAATGAAGTGAAGATGGACCTGAAGTCTCAGTGTTCGACAGCATCAGTCACATAACTTGGATGATGGGATAGGATTTGCCACAGAGTAATTACAGAGCCCTTCCAAAAGAACAGGTAGTGTACTAGTTTATCTAGTCAATGAAGTGCTGAAACCCTGTTGTTATTACTACATTCAAAGTGATCCAGTTGGAGTTAAGTTTAGGTTAAAGGATTAGTTCAGTTTGAAATGAAAATTAGCCCAAGCTTTACTCACCCTCAAGCCATCCAAGGTGTATATGAATTTCTTCTTTATGATGAACACAATCTGAGAAATATTAATAAATATTCTGACGCATCCAAGCTTTATAATGGCAGTGAACGGGATCAATGAGTATAAGGCTGAAGAAAGTGCCTCCATCCATCATAAACATACTCCACACGGCTCCGGGGGTTAATAAAGGCCTTCTGAAGCGAAGCGATGCATTTGTGTAAGAAAAATATATTTAACAAGTTATGAAGTAAAATATTTAGCTTCCGCCAGACCACAATCCATATTCAAGTTACGAAGAAAGTGTAAATTGTGATCATGTCAGTTACACTTTTTCCGTAACTTTAATAGGGAAGGTGTAGGACGTAGCGTAAGCTTTGTGAGCTGCAAGAGTTTTACACTTTCTTTGTAAGCTGAATACAGAAGGCAGAAGCTAGATATTTTACTTCATAACTTGTTTAAATATGGATATTTTTTTACACAAACGCATCGCTTTGATTCAGAAGGTCTTTATTAACCCCCTGGAGTCGTGTGGAGTATGTTTATGACGAATGTGGATGGAGACACTTTCTTCAGCCTTATACTCATTGTTCACTATTACTGCCATTATAAAGCTTGGATGCGTCAGGATATCTATTAATATTTCTCCGATTGTGTTCATCAGAAAGATGAAAAGTCATATACACCTAGGATGGCTTGAGGGTGAGTAAACCTTGGGATAATTTTTATTTCATAAGTGAAATAATCTTTTAAGTGTCTTGCTAAATGCCACAATAGTGCCAATTTCTGTCAAACTCACAACTTTTTGGTTCCATTGGGAAGTCCAGATCCCCAAACATGCTGCTGTTGATTTGTCTAACTTGATATGTAGTAGGGATCGACCGATATGCATTTTTCAGGGCCGATGCCGATACCGATTATTACAGATCAAGGAGACCGATAACCGATATTTTGAACCGATATGTGTCTAGTGTAAAAATGAAAATTAATGTCAAAATTAAGAATAAAAAGGCCTCTGACAAAGACTCTCTTTAAATTATTTTAACACATCTTTAATTCTGAGAACTGTCCATAATAACAAAATTAATATTAATAATAACAACAAACATAAAAAGTGCTGGGAGCATCCATCAGCAGCATTCTATAAACAAAGTAAAACTTAAAGCAAATTTAAAAAAAAAACAGCAACAAATGAACAAATAATGCAAAATAAATGTAATCTAAGCATAGGGTTATTAGTCAAATGAGAGAGCGCGGCCGCGGAGATAACTAAATCAGGAATAGGGAGCTCGCGTCGCGTCAGAGCTCGCGCTTGATGCCCTTTCAGCTCTTCAAAATTGCATAATGGTAATTCTGAATCTGTATGATAAATTATTTTGCAATCATGTTAGAATAAAGCAATATTTCTTCAAATATGCGCAATTTTTTTGACTAAGAGCCCTAACGGAACGGACGCTGTTCAGTGAAGCTATGTGAACAACACAAAAAAAAAAAAAAAAACGCAGCAGACATGAGTGAATTCATTCGTGTTGATAATCTATTCACAATATAACGTTAAGTTGGCCGAATGGTGAGAGAAGTAGGTTTTAGTTTCACTATCTCAGCACTGATGTGATGATCCGTTAAAGCATATCACTGCAATGACGGACATTGACCGGGAATTCACAGTATAATAACTGAACGGGGCTTGTCATCATAAATCGATTATATTTAGGTGTTTTGCAACTTAAGTGTAGTGATTTATTGCAACTTCAGGAACGTTTACTGCATTCTTACCTTCGAGAGATAACTTATTGATGTGTGATGATGATCACTGAAGCAACTCCTGTGCTTTCGGTGTGAGAGCGGAACATTTTCCAGCCGCGCCAGCCGTATTGATTGGCCAGGCTCGTGACTCCCAACAAATCAGACGGACGATGGGCGGGGCTTAGTCTAGGCCACAGAGCGGTGCGCTCTGACTGAGGTGGCTGGATCAGTGCCAGATCGCGCATTTCAAAATAAAATGGTTTTATCGGCAAATCGGTTTTGAAAATGGCCGATGCCGATAACAATAAAAATGCTTAATATCGGCGCCGATAATCGGTCGACCCCTAATATGTAGTCATGCACTGTGGGCCACTTTGCTTCCTAACATCAGCAATGTTTTGCCTTTTATTTGTTTGTCTCACAGGAGCAACGGTGCAGAAAGTGTCCTCATGTGGTGCCTGCCAGCATTGGTACAGCAAATAATGCCAAACTTACTGAAATTAGAGGGAAGAATACACAAAAATATCTGAAAACCTTAAAGGTGATAAAGAGGATCTTTTCGTCGACTGAGAAACCAAAGACTGTTACTGAGTTTTTGAAACGAGCGCATGTGTAAGAACAACCCCGCCTCCTTTCGAGGGAACGCCTCCCAAAACTCGTGCACGAGTATTGGAACACGAGTGTTTACCACCGGCATTCGCTCGCTGTATTGTGTTTGTGGATTCATTATGTCGGACTCACCGCAGGTGACTCATAATCTGCAGTTGTTACTCCTGTCTCCTGACAAAAACTATTGCATGAGGCGCCTGGTGGAGTGTGGAAAGTTACTGGAGCACGCAGCCGCGCACGTCTCTCACATGGATCGTCATGGCAGTGATTGACAAGCCAGAGGGCCAATCGTTTACTGGATGATCACGTAAACGATTGGCTTATGTTTTTAAGGCCCTACCTCGTGCACAGATGATGTATATTAATATTATTCCTTTCAGTGCACCTAATAAATAGTCTTTTATCAGTTAGTAAAGACAGTTTCAAGTAATATTGCAAAAATGTATAAAACAAAAGATCCTCTTTAGCACCTTTAATGGTCTTTGATGATTTATAGCCGTGACAGTGTGTTCACTGTATTTTGTTGTTGTTGGGGTGTGTTTGTGTGTGTGTGTGTGTTTTGCTTATGCAAAGTTCAGTTTGAAATCAAGTTGTAATTTTAAATTATTCTTGTGGAGTATAATTTGATTGTCTCTTTGATTGTGTTGAAATAAAAGTATTTCTAATGTAAATTTGTGCCAGTCATTGTCTGAAATCATATATGATTTGTATATGCAGAGATATTGTAATATTTATAGAAATCATGTAAGATAATTATATGTAGAGATATGAGGAATTGAGTGGAAACATAAAATTTGAAGAACAGACACACAATTTACCTATTAAAAACATATAATCTGTATAAAATTCATATGAGCAAATAATGCAAAATTTAAATGAATCCTATATGACTTTCATATGATTCAATCAAGAATTTTAAATGATTTGTATAGGAAATTTACTGATATTCACACATTTTCTACTAAAATCATATAATATTACATACTGTTTTCATGTAAAACTCATGAGAAATTTGCAGTATTCATATATGACCTAAAAATCCCATATAAGTTTTATGTGTGCTTTTTAGTATGAAAGTGGCCATAATCAGTCTGATTTTGTATATGACATGTATTGGACTTATATGAAACACATAAGGAAATTCTGGCTGATTTGAGTAAGGAAGATATATGGTTGCTGTATATGAAACATACAGGTTTTTTTCATATGGGTCATGATGACAAAAGTCTAAAGTCCCCGCCAAAGGAAGTCCCTTTTAAAAATTTGTTAGCAACCGCCATTTTTAATACACCATAAAGGTTTTAAAAATCACAAGCGGGTTATAACTGGTGAGTTTAATGTCATAGATCAAAATATTGAAAATATTTAGAGGCTTTGTTAACCACAGACCTTATTTCAGGTGATTTAGCAAAAACCGCATCGTATTGTGCCGGGTGTATGATAGGGCCCTTAAAGTGCCTTAATGTACTAAAACAGAGTTAAAAGATCAAATATACTGTAAAAGATCAAGTTACTAAATTATTAAAGTGTTTTCTTTATAATGTTTTTCTGTGGAAAAACGCATAAAAGGTGTGTTTCATTTATATTATGGGTTCATCTGCTTGCATCATCAATAAGGTGTATATTGAATTTGGCCTTCTAATATTACTGTCTTACTTCATTAGTACTTTGTACAAACCTGGTAAAAATTTCTGGTGAGCAATGGTGGAAAGCCTTGTTTTGTCCTCCAGGTTCCAGTGTTCCAAAAGAATTTGTGATGTCACTTGAAAATTATGAATTAACAAAATAAACACCATACTATAGGCTTAATATAAAATAACAAATAACTTACACAAAGTTTAAATGAAAAACTGAAAATCCCAGTTGAACCAAATAAATAAGAAACAAATAAACTTGCTTATATTAAACATAGACTTTATTTAAACGAATAAAACAGCATGGATGCAATCCATGATCTGTGCTCTGACTCATGTTCGGCTCAGTGTGAATCATGCAGACGCATTCAGTTTTTAAGTGCAGTGTCTGTTCCCTAACTGAAATAAATGCTTTTTATTGCTAAAGTGAAATGGGGGGAGGGGCAGTGGGCAACTGACTAACACTCACGGGTAACACTGACTATCGCAGCAAACCTTTGCCCCACTTTTAAGAAACAAAGAGTAATTTATTGCTATGGTGTTAAAGCTAGATCATACAATAGTTACAGATGTGCATCTGTTTGGTGTTTAGGGGTCCTCAGGGACATGGCTGAGCCAAGACCAAGTCTTTTTTATAATAACAGAGATCTAGTTATACAATATTATTTACACAGGCAGCTGATGCAAGACTCTGCAATGACTTTCTAAAAAAAAAAAGAAAATTATTCACAACACGTGTAAAAGGCAGACATATGAACGTACTCGGTTACTAACGTAACCTCGGTTCCCTGAGATACGGAACGAGTACTGCGTATGGGGAAAGGTCTCCCTTTTTCCCCGCTGCTGAAGCCTTTTTCAATAACGCAGTGTAACTGCACCGTCATTGGTTCACTCATAGACAAGTTGTTGAACCAATGGCGGCGCGGCATAGCTGCGCGGCCTATGGCGACAAAGCGCGCGAATATTCCCGCCGAAATGGGCGGGGTATAGGGCTATATAAGCAGGCGTTTCGCCATAGGATTTCAGTGTCAATCGACTGAAGCGACGACCCTGAGCCGCAGCCTCGTGGCACGGCAAGTGACGCAGTACTCGTTCCGTATCTCAGGGAACCGAGGTTACGTTAGTAACCGAGTACGTTCCCTTTCGATACTTCACTCGTACTGCGTATGGGGAACGAATTCAACCACGCCGTGCCACGGCTGGGAACGATATAGCTTGCATTTGGCCACCCAGAGGGGGGCAAAAAGGACAAGCGGAGGCAAAGCCTAACCGAACCCATGGTACACTGAAGGAAGATACTTCCTATGGTGGCGTGAAGCGGGACCTGTTGGAAGCCGCTAATCACACCGACAGGACCCGAGCTTGTAAGGTCGGGACATCGAGGTGATAGAACCTGACAAAGGTGGACGGCGAAGACCAGCCGGCCGCCTCACAGATGTCTTGGATGGAAACTCCGTTGGACCAAGCCCACGAGGAAGCCATTCCTCTAGTGGAGTGGGCCCTGACTCCTATGGGGCAATTAGTGCCCAGTGAGGAGTAGCACAGGTTAATAGCATCCACTATCCAACGGGAAATGCGTTGTTTCGAGACCGGAGACCCTTTGGTGCGGCCGCCAAAACAAACAAAGAGCTGATCCGACAGTCTGAAAGACAGTGATCGGTCTATGTAGGTCCTCAATGCCCTGACTGGGCAGAGTAGCTGCAGCTCTGGTTCGTCCGCCGAGGGAGGAAGAGCAGAGAGCGAGATGACCTGAGCTCTAAACGGAGTTGAGAGCACTTTAGGGACGTAGCCATGCCTAGGTTTCAGAACGACCTTAGAGTCACCAGGCCCGAATTCGAGGCATGCAGGGTTCACAGAGAGGGCCTGCAAATCGCCAACACGCTTTACCGATGCTAGTGCTAGTAGCAGAGCGGTTTTTAGTGTTAGGGGCCTGAGGTCGGCTGAACCCATTGGTTCAAATGGGGCTCCTTTCAAGGCCCTGAGGACCAACGAGAGGTCCCAGGAGGGAATAGTGAGAGGGCGAGGAGGATTCAAACGCCTAGCACCTCTCAAAAACGGATCACGAGCCCGTTTCGTCCCACCGATTGGCCAGCAATAGGAGCGTGGAACGCTGCAATGGCTGCTACGTAAACCTTAAGCGTGGGAAGGGGAGCGCCCCATTTCCAAGCGTTCTTGGAGGAAAGACAGTATGGAAGATACGTCACTCTCCACAGGGTCTATGTTGCGTGTTGAACACCAATCAACAAAGACTGACCACTTCTGGTCGTAGAGGCGCCTCGTAGATGGGGCTCTAGCCTGAGAAATGGTATTTAGGACGTCCTCGGGGAGGCTAGTCGGCTCCCATCGAGGGACCAGAGGTGCAGAGCCCAGAGCTGCGGCTGTGGGTGCCAGATTGTTCTGTTTGCCTGAGAGAGGAGGTCCCGTCTCAGGGGAATCGGCCACGGGGCTCTTAGAGAGAGCCTGAATAGCTCTGAGGACCAAACCTGGTTCCTCCAGAGCGGGGCCACCAGAAGGACTCTGTGCTGGTCTTCTCTGATACGCCTGATGACCTGGGGGATCAGTGCGATCGGAGGGAAAGCATAAAGGAGCGTGCTGGGCCATGTGTGGGCCAGAGCATCTACTTCCTTCGAGAAAAATGTTGGGCAATGAGAGTTGTCTTCTGAGGCGAAGAGGTCTACCTCTGCCTTCCCGAAGAACTCCCAGATCGTGAGGACCACTTGGGGGTGGAGCATCCACTGCGTCGGAGGGGATGTTGCTCCGTGACAACATGTCCGCACCCAGATTGTTCCTGCCAGGAACATGAGTCGCTCTGAGCGACTGAAGCCTCGGAAGAGCCCATTCCAGCAGTCGTTTCGCCACAGCGCAAAAGCGGCTGGACGAAAGACCGCCTTGGTGGTTCAGGTATGACACCACCGTCATACTGTCTGACCGAACTAGAACATGACGTCCCGTCAAGTAAGCCTGAAAGAACTGAAGGGCTTTCATCACTGCTAGCATCTCTAGACAGTTGATGTGTAGATGGCTTTCCTCGTGGCTCCACGAGCCGAAGGCCGGTCTGCCCTCGCACACAGCGCCCCAGCCCAAGTTGGAGGCGTCTGTTGAGAGCACCGTCCTCCGTGAGACCGCCTGTAAGGGGACTCCGCGTTGGAACCATACTGGATCCATCCAAGGTTTCAGGGCTAGAAGACAGGCCCGATTGACCTTGAGACATAGGCGGCCGTGCCGCCATGCGCTGGGAGGAACCCGGAACTTCAACCAGTACTGAAGAGGCCGCATCCGAAGAAGGCCTAGCTGCAGCACCGGGGAGGCGGAAGCCATCAGCCCTAGCAGCCTCTGGAAAAACTTCAGAGGGAGATAGGCTTTGTTCGTGACAGATGCCGTGAGCTGCTGAATTGCCAGGGCGCGCTCTGGCGAGACTACTGCCGTCATACGGACCGAGTCGAAAACTGCTCCCAGAAACGAAATTCGTTGAGTGGGGCATAGCGAGCTCTTGGCTAAGTTGACCCTGAGACCCAGGCATTGTAGATGGCTGAGGAGCACGGATCTGTGGCGTTCCAGCTCGTCTCGCGAACGGGCTAAGATGAGCCAGTCGTCGAGGTAATTCAGAACCCGGATTCCCATCTGTCTCAGAGGGGAAAGCGCCGCGTCCATGCACTTGGTGAAAGTGCGGGGAGCCAGAGACAGCCCGAAGGGCAGGACCGTATATTGGTATGCCACCCCTTCGTATGCGAATCTCAAGAATCGTCTGTGACGGGGGGCTATCTGGATGTGAAAATACGCATCCTTCAGGTCCAGCGAGCAGAACCAGTCCTCGGGGCAAATGTGCGCGAGGATCTGCTTCAGCGTCAGCATTTTGAACTTCCGTCTCATGAGGGAGTGATTCAAAAGCCTGAGGTCTAGGATGGGTCTGAGACCGCCATCCTTTTTGGGGACCAGAAAGTAGCGGCTGTAAAAGCCTGTCTCGCTCTCTGACGGAGGAACCATTTCCACAGCTCCTTTTTCCAGCAACGACATGACTTCGGCCCGGAGGACATGAGCGTCGTCCGGATTGACCGATGTTTGAAGCACCCCGGCGAAGCGGGGGGCCGTCGTGCAAACTGGAGCGAGTAGCCCTGGTTTACGATCCCCATGACCCATTCTGACACATCGGGGATGGCCTGCCAGGCCTCGGCCCGAGTGGCTAGGGGTTGAATAATGTTGGGTGACAGACCGCCGTTGAGAGGGTCGTACACCGCGAGGGGTGGAAGAGGAAATTTGCTCTTTTTGTGATGAGGTAAAAATTTGTCCGCCGTGAAAACGGCGTTTGGAGTGGGCGCAACAGGTGTGGGCCCAGCTGTCACTTGGAGTATGTTTCCCACGCCCGGAAATAAACGAGGCGGAGGGGAAATTACCCGTGGGAGCTTTTGGGGTGGTCCGGTCGTAACGGGACGGTCCCCCATCCTCTTCCTGTCCGACGAATCAGGACGACTTCGGAGGCACCGGGTCCAGCACAATCCTGGGCCGGGGTCCCTGGCGCCTCGGGAAGGGAGGGCGCTTCGCAGGGCGCGAGCGCTGGCGATGCTCCTGGGGCGGCGCTGCCTGTGTTGCAGGTGGGGCTGGTTTGTTCTGCTGAGCCGGCGCAGTCCTGGGGCGGCTAGACGCAGAAGCGGAGCTGGAGCGCTTAGGCAAGAAATGCCTCATAGCCTGAGACGATTTCTGCGCGGCAGTAAAGCGCTCAGTGAAGCCATCCACTGCAGGCCCGAAGAGACCAGAAGGCGAGACCGGGGCGTCTAAGAAGGCCGTCTTGTCTAGGTCTTTGATCTCCGTTAGGTTGAGCCACAGGTGGCGCTCCAACACGACCAGGCTGGCCATGGAACGACCGATGGCCTGGGCCGTAGCCTTCGTAGCTCGCAGGGCAAGATCCGTGGCGCTGCGGAGATCTTTGAAGGCTGGCGCGTCGATTCCAGACTCATCCAGAGAGCGGAGGAGTTTGGCCTGGAATGCTTGAAATATGGCCATGGTGTGGAGCGCAGAGGCAGCTTGGCCCGCCGAGGTGTAAGCCCGTCCAGCCAGAGTAGAGGTGGTCCGACAGGGCTTGGAAGGAAGGGCCCTCTTCGTCTTCCAACCCACAGCCGCGGGAGGACAGAGGTGAGCAGCCACCGCTTCATCTAGGGGTGGCAAGCGCTCGTATCCCTTCTCCTCGGCGCCGTCGACGGCGGTGAGGGCGGAGCGGTGCGTAGTGTGGAGGCGGGCAGAGTAAGGAGCGCGCCACGACTTCGTCAGCTCTTCGTGGACCTCAGGAAAGAAGGGCGCTGAACGCTGGCGAGGTGCTTGGCGGCGGCCTGGCAGAAACCATTCGTCCAGGCGGCTGCGAGACGGCTCCTCTGGAGGGGCCCACTCGAGGTCCAGCTCTTCAACGGCTCCAGACAGGATGCGGAAGAGCTCGGCATCCATGCCCTGGCCATGCTCGATGGGTTCCAAGGGAGGCGGTGGAGCGGGGTCTTCCGGCTCGCCAGCCCATCCTTCCGCTTCGGAAGCCGCAAGAGACATGGAGTCGTCTTGTTCGTCGTCTGTTCCCCCGAATGAGACGAGGTCACTCGCTTCTGCGGAGGGACGCTGCTCAGGGCGAGAGAACAGAACTGGAGAGAGTTCCCTGGGAGGAGAGGGCGAGGCACGCGGGGGCTGGGCCGGCGTGAGCTCGCTCAACTCCTGGCGCTGAGTCGCTCTACCCCGCTGTCTTTTCCTCGCCGGACCGCGGGAGGAAGGAGACGGGAGGGCGCGAGCGGCGAGATCGCCCTCAGTGAAGAAGGCGACCCGCGAGCGCAGGGAAGCGAGACTCATGCACCCGCAGTGCGGGCATGAGTCTCCAGCGAGCGCGCGCCGTCTGCGTGGGGCTTGCCCAGGCAAGCGACACACTCGCTGTGTCCATCGTCGTCGTGCAGGGGGGCCCTGCAAGTACCACATGAGTGGCGGGGCATCGTGAGACGCCGCTGCCGTGAAAACGGCAATTGGGTGGCTCTTTTAGAGCGGCGAGGGCCGCGAGCTCTTAAAGCGGTGAAAACCGCTGGAAATCGCTCTTTAGAGCGGCGTTTAAGCCGCGGATGAAGCTCTCAGGCGGCGCGCCGGATGGCGGCAGGGGACGCACAGGAAGCGGCCGGAAGCGGGAAGCGGGAGGCGGCGGCTCGGCGACGGCGCTAGAAGCTGCAGTCCGCGAGGGCGCCGGCGCTTTCTTCCACCGGCGAGTCCAGGCGAGTCCGCTGCGGGAGCCTCTTCAGACGGCGGCGAGAGCAGAAGGCGGCGAGCTTCTTCGGCTTCAGGCGGAGATCAGCGAAGAGAAGTAGATGTCGTCGCTGAAGGAGAAAACACTGAAATCCTATGGCGAAACGCCTGCTTATATAGCCCTATACCCCGCCCATTTCGGCGGGAATATTCGCGCGCTTTGTCGCCATAGGCCGCGCAGCTATGCCGCGCCGCCATTGGTTCAACAACTTGTCTATGAGTGAACCAATGACGGTGCAGTTACACTGCGTTATTGAAAAAGGCTTCAGCAGCGGGGAAAAAGGGAGACCTTTCCCCATACGCAGTACGAGTGAAGTATCGAAAGGGAAACTGACAATAAAAAAAAATAGCAACAACAAAACCTTACTGTTGTGTTTCCTTGTGTCTATGGCATATGCATATGCGCTTGAACAACCAGCAGAGAACTAGCATGTATGTTCTGCACCTGTGTGAATGTGGATTATCTGCATACTTCTGATACAAATCATAAATGGAAGTAGTGATTGCTTACCCTTTACACACTAAATCCCACTTACTACAAACATATTTCATAAATGCTCAACATGCTCAGTCGGCCAAAAAGTCACAGGAGCAGAACACACCACAAAAACTATAAGCTGACTAGAATCAACATTGGCCTAAAAAAAAAAAAAGGTCACATCAGTAGAGCCACAGTGCCTTAACATTGAGATAATCAGATATGACCAAGACAAACCAACATAAAAAAAAAAAAGAATAGCAACAACAAAAGCTTACTGTTGAGTCTCCTCACGTCCACTGTAAGAGATGCACTTGAACACACTGCAAAGACAACAACCAGCAGAAAGTGATGTAACGTAGCCAAGTACGGTCTTCCATACTCAGTATTTGTGCTTTGCATTTCACCCATTTCACTCTGTGGAGAACCAGCACGTACATTCTGCACTTGTGCGAAAGAGAATAACGGCATACAAGCAGGAATACTGGCCCGGATTAAGTCCCCTAGACTCATTTGCTTGTTTTTATTGCTTCTGTTTTTGCTCTTGTGCACTGGTTAGCAAAGCTGAACAACCAATCAGAGTGTTTTTCTCACAGACAGGCATGCAGCTGACTCAACATTCTGTATCAGCCAAAGCAGTGTTGCCAGATTGGGCAGGTTGAGCGTTTTTTAATTTGTGAGGGTAATACATGGTTTGGACAGGTGGACAAAATTAGAGCTAGTTTAGGGTCAGTTGTGTGGTTTTCAAACATCTAAATTGTATAGGCTAGTAGGTTAAAAAACAAAACCCAGTGCATGGACTGCATCCAATCAGTCACCATGATGTTAACACACGTACCGTTTGCAGGTGCTAACATTGATGTCACCTGCGCACTTTTAGCCAATCACGTCGGTTGAGCAGATGGACGTGATATACTGTTCAGACTAATATCCTCGAAACCTGCTGAACTCCACTGCAAGAGATGCACTTGAACACACTGCAAAGACAACAACCAGCAGAAAGTGGTGTGACATGTATGGTGCTCCATACTCGGAATTTGTGCTTTGTTCTTGTGCACTGATTAGCAAAGCTGAAAAACCAATCAGAGTGATTTTCTCACAAACAGGCAGCTGATTTAACATTCTGAATCAGCCAAAGCAGTGTTGCCAGATTGGGTGTTTTTGAATTTGACGTGGAGAGGCTCTGGCATGGCAGCCATGGCTTGATGAGGCTCTGGCGTGATGACCATCTTGGTTGATAGCTCAGGCATGGCATCCATCTTGGCTGTGTCAAATATCTCAATTGTATAGGCTATTTGGTTAAAAAACAAAACCCAAGTGCATGGACTGCATCCAATCAGTCACCATGATGTTAATACACATACCCTTTGCAGGTGCTAACGTTGTTGTTGCCCATGCACGTTTAGCCAATCATGTCGGTTAAGCAGATGGACGTGATGATTCCTAAGTGATGGGTTTTTAGCGCAAAAAGGGATCAGATGTTGAACGTATAGCTAATACTCAAGCGATCACAATACCAGAGCTGCCTAAAGTGTTACACCATAAAGAATGACTCAATTCTTAAAACATGATTTACACCTGTCGAGGGAAATGCCGCGAGTTATGTTTTTATGAGTGTAACTCTCAAATCAAAGCACAGTTTAATCAAAATCAAAACTGAATATGGCACGATGCTGTCCTGCGTCAGGACATATTTGAAACTCTTCAGACTAATATCCTTGAAACCTGCTGAACTTGATTAATTTTGACTGTGCAAAGTTTTGTATTACTTTCTGCAATATGAACTTCAGGAAAGACGTGCTGTAGTTTTGTCTGAAGTTTAAGTGCAACACTAAGGTAAGCGCATTGTTGTTCATTTTTTGTTGTCCGGTTATCATACAGTATGTACAGTATCAATGAATGACACAGTTTTTACTGTCATGGTGTGTGCATGAACGAGTGTGAAATACATGCTAATTAATTTGCTTATTCCGATCACTAGTGTTGGGCACTTTTTGCATTTAAAGGTGCCCTATTTTTTTTCCACAAGATGTAATATAAGTCTAATGTGTTCCCTGAATGTGTCTGTGAAGTTTCAGCTGAAAATACCCCATAGATTTTTTTTTTAATTAATTTTAATTAATTCATTTTGGGGCATCATTAAATATACGCCAATTCAGGCTGCTTCCCCTTTAAATGTTCGTGCTCCCCACCCATGAGCTTGTGACTCTAATACATTGCATAAACAAAGTTCACACAGCTAATATAACCTTCAAATGGATACTTACAAAATGTTCGTCATGCATGCTGCATGCATACATCAGATCATGTGAGTTTATTTATTTGGATGTTTACATTTGATTCTGAATGAGTATAAGGTTATGCTCCGTGGCTAACGAGCTAAAGCTAACATTACACACTGTTGGAGAGATTTATAAAGAATGAAGATGTGTTGGTGAATTATACAGACTGCAAGTGTTAATAAATGAAAACATCTACGGCTCTGTGACTATAGTAATAAATGATAGTAACTTTAACCACATTTAACAGTACATTAGCAACATGCTAACGAAACATTTAAGAAAGACAATTTACAAATATTATTAAAAATATCATGGATCATGTCAGTTATTATTGCTCCATCTGCCATTTTTCGCTATTGTCCTTGCTTGCTTACCTAGTCTGATGATTCAGCTGTGCACAGATCCAGACGTTAATACTGCCTGCCCTTGTCTAATGCCTCGATCATGGGCTGGCATATGCAAATATTGGGGGCGTACATATTAATGATCCCGACTCTTACATAACAGTCGGTGTTATGTTGAGATTCGCCTGTTCTTCGGAGGTCTTTTAAACAAATGAGATTTACATAAGGAGGAGGAAACAATGGTGTTTGAGACTCACTGTATGTCATTTCCATGTACTGAACTCTTGTTATTCAACTATGCCAATGTAAGTTCAATTTTTGCTTCCAGGGCACCTTTCAAATTGGCTTATTCTGACTGTTGACCACTGATCTATATAGAGATTGTTATTATTATAGGCTTAGATCAGTACTGTTGACTTTGAAAATGATGTTTTTCTGAAGGAATCTGTTAATTTCTTGATGGTTTGACACTGTCTGCCTGGACATTTTAGTCATATTTATTAATAATAATAATAATAATACATTTATTTTGTATAGCACCTTTAAAAGTTGCTTAAAATCAATTCAAATTGATCCTGAAATAGTTTTAAGATGTGATTTAAAGATGACTGATAAATTTGCTTCCCTGATAGGAAAGAATTCCACAATTTGGGGCGGAAGATGAGAAAGCCCTATGTTTGGTAAATCTCTTTAATGCATTTGCCCTGATTTTATCATTTTTCTGGGAAATGTATCTGTTTGTTTATTATTTTGTCATGCAGAACACACAATACAGATTTTCTCAGAATATCAGTAAAACCACAGCGTCTTAACCACCATAATCATTGAGGAGAACCCCCCCAACAATCAGACATGGCCAAATTGTCTTGACAGAAACCGCATCTTCTTGCAAGCTTGTTTACATTGTCTAAAAGCATGTGCAAATGACAAACTTTTGAGGTGAAAGGGACAATTATGTCAACTGTCCCAAATGTCTTTCACACTGATCCCAGGCCATTGTCAAGGCCTGAAAAATGTATGAAAATATAGCCTATATTCCTATCATTTTAGCATACTCTGCTCACAGCAGGGCTTCTCTGAAAATGCAGTTATCACTCAAGTTTTGAAAATTCACCCGTGTGAATTTGGTTATAGAATATGCTGACAGAAATTACGTGTCAGCACCACCATGCAATCTGCAACGACTTCACTGAATATAGCTGTTGACAGAAGGAAAATTCTGATTGAAAGAATGAAAAAAGTTCTTCTCCCTATACAAAAAGTAGGTGTTTGATAAAGTTCTGTCAGTTACCGGTCTTTTACAAAATGAATGTGATGATTACAGGGTTCAAGAAGTGCAGCAACATGTGCAAAACATTTGTTGCAGTGCAACAACAATGCGGTAGTGTAGAGAGGGTTGATTGTTTAAGACTCATGAAATGAATCATCATACCCAGGACTGATTGGACTGATTGGACTGATTGAGGAGTGCAGAGATTTCCAGATAACACAGACTAGGGGTAGATGCGTAGGATCAGAAGGTGAAGCGCAAGTTAAGGTGTGGCATCAGGTGTGTGACTATAACTGTTAAAGCTTCCTGGTGAGTCAGGACAGATAAGCTCAATCTACTGGCCACAGGGAAGACGAATGAAGATATGTCTAAGGTCATCGAATCAGAAACTCCTATTGGTCCCTAGTTTCAGGCTGAAGAAAAAGGCTGACCGGGCTTTTGCCATAGCCGGCCCTAAATTATGGAACAGCTTTCGACTCTCTATTAGAACAATTGCAACAGAATCACTTTTTAAAGCAAAACTAAAGGCTCTGTCTCTTAGAAAAGGCTCATAGTACGTGAGCCAAATGGGGCTTATTCAAATGTTTATTTGGGTCTTGTCATATTGTCTTATATATTTTGATTTATTTTAAATGATATTGTTCAGCACAATGGTCAACCATTGTTGTTTTATTGTGCTTTAGAAATTAAATAACATGCGTTTGGTCCAGTGATTGACTGCAATTTAATATTGAACAACAAGAGATGATTGGCAAATTGTTATCCAAGCAGCAGAAGTTTTATGGGTACACCGATATGGTGTTGCATGTGTCATACCAACAGGTGATGCAACCACATTAAGAGAACGGTATAATAGAAGCGAGTATTAGGGTAAGGGGGTATGAGGGCAGGTTACTGTCATCTATACTGTAAATTGACAATGGCTACTGTATGTATTTAGTTTGAGTGGTATTGATGGTGTGTCCTGAAAATACACTGTCAGTTTGTTGAATGCTATCCATCATGATTGTGTTAACCTGAAGTCACCCTGGGTTTTAATATTATGATTTTAGAGAGTTGGTTCTGCTGGCACTCCCAGAACACCCACACACAGAATCACTTTTCAAAAGTTTATTTAAAGTAAAGTCTCTTATAACATTCAATGATAGTGCAGAATAATAAGGAGAACTCAAACAAGTAATTATAAATAACAAGACGCTTCTAGCTTCGGGAGGGGGTTAAAGCCAAAATAACAAACAAAGGAGTAAGTTAACTGGAGTAAGGGAGTCTAAATAACCGATCAAACAAAACATCAAATCTCTTACCGGACTGCCTTACTAACCAAAAACAGGGGAAAACAGGGGTTATTTAAAAAAAAAAAAAAAAAAAAAAAAAAAGGGCACCCACCTCCCTACTGCATCTGCAACAATGATAATGGGGCAATTACACACGGTCACTACAGCATATACAACAGGTCTTCTTAGAGAAGCTTTCACAACAGCAAATACAACAAAGGTTCTGGGAGGGAAGACAGGCCACGCTCTCTCTGGGGAAGAGGTGTAAAGCTGCATGCATGTCACCTCGTATTTACTAGAATCTTGAAATGACACGTCATGTGACGTTATATTCGGAGCTGTTCACGTCCTTTTGGTCCTTGGACTGGGAATTATGCGTTTCCATGGCACCACTATCAACGCCTAATAAGTCAATCTACAGCGGTCAGGTGGTACATCTCGGAGCTTTCAGAAAATTTACAAGCTGTAATTACGAGCTCTACGAGGACACGAACGCTTTTTACAAGCTAGAATCTTGTAACTACAGGAGTTACGAGACCGCGGCTGCGTCCGAAAACTGGAAAATGCTGCCTTCCGAGGACACATTTCAAGGTAGTAAGGCATCAAGGCACGTCCGAATCCAATGTTAGCTTAACTTCCTCTCTCATGAGATACCTTCCTCAGATCGATTTTTGAAGGAAGCATGTATCCTTAGCTGCCTTTGATATCCCACAATCCTGTGCTTTCCATTCTGTGACGGTTGAGCTAGAAAAAATAAAGATGGCGTCTGAAGGTTGCGTTTGCTGCTCAGTTTGTGTATAAATGTACGATTTTGATCGACATATTTCAATTTTGATATCATTTCTATCGAGAAATTACTACTGTAGTAATTAAATATTTGTTTAGTTCTCACCAAAGCTCGTGTTATTGCTGTAGATCATTAAACTGTTACACTGCCTCACAAGTCTGTCCGAAATCAATTTCGTGAGGTACCTTCATGCACACATGCTGCCGTACAAGTCATTCTCTTATAAGATAGCGAGGCAGCAAGATATTTAGGTTTTCGGACGCAGCTTGCGTGAACGCACCTTAAATGCAAGCTCCTCTCCATACTCGAACAGGTGGCATCAATTGGGCTCCTGCAAGAGGACAGGGAGGAACAGAGGAAACGGGAAAAAACTACACTTCCCAGCAGGCTGTTGGGCATCAGGGAAACTGTGTCACATACACATTCACAGAATAACAAAACAATGAACGATATACGTCCTGGGACGTAACACTTGCTTAAAATAAACCCAAAGTATGTTGGAAATTAACATTTATTAATATGTTTAATAAATGAACATTTACATTAACATAATAAGCATTTATTAAATTGCTTATTAATAAATGTTCACCTTTTGATTATTATTGTTGCCTGTAGTAATTATGTGTCTGATTTTTAATTTCCAACATATATTGGGTTGATTTTAAGCTAGTCATATAGTCATTTTTAAACAATAGTTGGGTTAAATAAAACTGCCCAGCATGTTGGACAAACATTTAACCCAACCACTGGGTTTGTCCATTTTCAATCCAGCATTTTTAGAGTGTGAAATGGCAGTGACACACACACAAATATGAAGTACTCCTCTAACAAAGGCCAACAAAGGTGTGATTATCTGTTTTTCTGGACCGTTTAACACGGCATATTGCTCACTGACTTATTGCGCCATCAGGTCACGTCACGCGGCTTCACAGAGGATGCGATACAGTCGTGGTTTTAGGGGATATCACGTGCCGTCTATAATTATCCATGGGAATGCCAGCTAGTGTATATAAAAAAACTTGATAAGATCTTATTTAATTTCATTTGGAGGAATAGATCCCATTATTTACGTAAAGATATTTTATGTAACTTAAGGAAAGATGGTGGTCTTGAAGTGCTGACTTTTGAAACCTTAAGTAATTCCTTTTTGGTGAGATTGTTAAGTAATTTAATTAAGGAGGCAGGGAGCATTTGGAACACCTTTCCCAAACAGATTTTTGATTCACTGGGAGGATTAAACTTGTTGTTGAAATGTGATTTTAAAATTGAGAAGTTACCTGTGAAGTTGGGCAACTTTCACAAGCATGCCCTGTTAGCCTGGAAAATGGTCTACAAACACAATTTTTCTCCCACAAACTGTTATATTTGGAACAACAGGAATATTCAATATAAAAATAAATCTATATATTACCAAAGATGGGTAGATAACAACATTCTATTAGTTGAACAACTCATGAACACAGAAGGTCAGTTACTAACATACGACGAGTTTCTTTCAAAAGCAAAATTTCCTATCTCCCACACAAGGAATTTTTCTTGCCGACATTGACATCACTACCAAAAAATGCCCAAACAAATACATTAGGAATCTAATGTACAATAAAACACTTCCTGCAGCAAGATCCTTTTGGGCTTCTCAGTTTGAAGGAATCAAATGGGAAAGAATGTGGTTAATTGGGGACAAGTTCCTCTTAAATAATAATAAAATTGTACATAGAATATACCCAGCAAAGAAAACTTTAGAAAGATTTAAAAGTGACATTGAATATTCCTGTACCTTTTGTGGTAATTATGATGAAACAATTTGTCATCTGTTTTATGATTGTATATATAGTATGATATTTTGGAGAGATGTTGAAAACTATATAAGACGTAAAACTGGACAAACTTTAACATTGAGGAGAAAAGATGTGTTTATTTACTTTGAAGATGGTGGAACAGATAAGGATTTCTCTTTTTTTGTCCAATTGTTTTTAGTCTTAGGAAAATTCCATATTAATAAGAAGAAATGGGCAGAGTCCAAACCAAATTTTGAGCACCTTTTAGTAGAGTTAAAACAATATCACGCCACTGTAAGAGGTATTAAAAATAGAAAGGCTATTAAGAGCGATCTTGTACTCTCTAAATATGTTTAATTTGAATCCTTTCATGTAATTTGGTCTCTTTTTATTTCTATTTTGTGTTGTGGTTATTGTTTGTCTTGTATGTCTATTTTAGTAGTGTATTTTGTGTATCAACCCTGGCATAAACAGATGTTGTTGTATTGTATTGTTAATACTGAATAAAAAAAAAAAAAACAGTCGTGGTATTAGAGGTACACTGCCCTAAAGAAGGCCAAAATTTGAGCAAAGAGATCTTTGATAATTAATGTGCATCTATACTTTCATTTTCTTTATAATAAAATGGCAGTTGTGCAGAAAGTTAATGCATAATAGCATAATCCGGACACTGTAACGCGTGCGCACGGGAAAAGTTTCGAGAGATCACGGAATAGTTTCTCGTGCGCACGAAAGTCTTTTTGAATTTTTATTTTATTTATTTTTTTATTTTTTCAAAGGTCCATTTATACGCTCCTTAACAAAGTGGAACTATAATAATCAATGTCATATTTTAACTAAAACTCTGCATTATAAATTTTCCCCCCACCATTATATTTTGTTAAAAAAAAAAAAAAAAAAAAAAAAAAAAAACACGTACATATTTCCAGTAAAGAAATCCAGTCACAGTTTGCACCTGCTGAACGCAAATTTCAAAGCTTCTTAAGTGAAACGTGATCGCCACGGATCCAGGAACAGGGCTGAACCCCTGTCTTATGATGTCATGTTATTTAACAATGCTCATGGATGCGTGCCAGTACAACAAACTAGTCCACATCAACTTGCAGTACACTAGTCATTACTAACGTATCTCAGTGTCTGTTCAGTTTACTAATCAACCTCATGATGCAGTCGGTGCCAAACTTCCGCCACCACGTGAAATATGAATTGATTTACCATCATGTCCATACTTGCTATTTCCGTTGTGTGCTGTTGGGTAGCTATCACAGTCTGTGGTCCTTCCTTATTTCAGTGATGCAGCTCAAAGAGGCGGGGCAAAGATTTATTTATAATAAATTCTCATCGCAACATCTTTGGATATTCAAGCTTTATTGAACAGGGATACACAATGGACGTCTACACAACTAAATGTATGACAGCCCATTTTTAAAAGTTTTGAGTTGCTTTAGATTTTTGTTTGTATAAATATTATATTTTAAAATTATATTTTATTGCAGGTGTGACCATGTTTTGCTTTTTTGCAGCATTCTTTGCACAAGGTAAGTAAACTAAAATTAAACTTTAGACATGCTTGTATTTAGGATGCTATTAGGTTTTTTTGTTTGTTTGTTTGTTTGTTTGTTTTTAGTGCTTGACATTCTTTTATTTAGGATACTATTGGTTTTTTTTAGTGCTTGACATTCTTGTATTTAGGATACTATTGGGTTTTTTTAGTACTTAAACATGCGTGCATTTAGGATACTTTTTTTGTGTGTTCTTGACATGCTTGTATTTAGGATACTATTAGGGTTTTTTTTACTGTCAGCTAATACTGTAATTTATAAGAATAATCCATTAAAATTGATAATTGAGTAAGTGTAATATTAGTGGTTTATATAGGCTAAAGCAATGTCTTGTTAAATGATTAATTTGTGTAACCACTTAAGTGGAGATAGCTACAATTTAGTGTGTCATGGTTTTCCTTTTTTTTTTTTTTTTTTTTTGGATGGAGGCGGGGACGTTTTGACGCGCTAGTATACAGCGAGCTCGAGCTTGAGTGTGGTCACGAGCCGTGCACTTTTTTCTGTTAGTCGAATGATGAAGTTGTTGCTGGCTTAGCGTGCTTAAATATCGCAGAGATTGTTGATTTCGCACCTGGAACTTTAAAAATACTGGCAGCCAGTGAACGAGTAACTGTCCCAAACTCACCGAGACTGGATACGGGTTGACTGGGCGTCGAGGGACAGCATTTTTGGCCGTGGTAGTGTAGCGGTTGATTAGTCTTGGCATGATTTGGGAACATTCACACACGGCGCGTTTTTCTTGGCTATTCCACTGCGCTACTTTGTTGTTGTTTTTCTTTGTAAACACGCGCGAGACGTGTCCACCGTCTTTTTCAGCGTGACAATGCGATCTAAAGAAGTTAAACTTAAAAAAAAAAACGCGTCTCTAGACTCTTCGGGAGGTTTTGTTTTCATTCCAGTAACCTGCGCCACGCGTTTTTAATAACGCGGAAAAAAAGTTTACTGCACTGTAGCTTACAAACGTTTGGATTAGATTTTGCGATGAATTCCGTTGTTTGGCTTTCTGTATTGACATGTCTGCTTTTTCTGCATTGCTGAAATATGATGCTAAGCATAGCTACTGTACTTCTCTGTTCTCAGAAAGAAATAGACTATATGCAATGTTTAATAATGCTTGTTGGAATGTGATGCTCATCATTTCTAATAAATTGTAATAGTAGCTATTCACCGCATGTGGCGAGGTAATTTTTTCATGCCTTTTTTATTAGGTAATAAAGTGAGCTAAGTTGAGCAGTTTTTGTAGTAGTGGGTGTTGTAGGTGTAAGTCATAGCCAGGTGAAAAAAGTGCATTTCTTTAGTAGGCTACTTCTTAAGATAATCTTAAGAACATAAGGTGCGTTCACACTTGTAGTTCGGTTCGTTTGGTTCATTTGGTCCGGACCAAAGAAGAAAAAAAAATTAGTCCTGGTCCGATTAGCGTTCAGATTGACAATTTTATCACCGAACAAAAAAAACACCGAACCTTAAAGCATGGGGATACATTCACAACGTGATTGGTCGGATTTGATCACGTATTGCCTATTTTGAGACGAAACTTACCGAACATCCAAAACAGTGCTGTTTGCTGAGATAAATCCGCTCGTTGTGTGTGCGTAACGGTGCGCAGCCTGCACGTGATGGTATTTTGGCCAGCTGGGAACTCGTGAAGAGCTTATAAAATGTGTAAAGTAGTCAAAACAACGGCGGGAATCCATCCGTCAAGAACACAAATGATCTGCTGCGTGCAGACGCGCGTCTGATAGCTGTGATGGCCAAGCTTACGACTATGACAAGAAAAACCGACATGCGTGAGGATTCTGTCCTTTTAGGGTCGTGTCTTCCTGTTTTTGGTTCGTTTACATGTCTTTGGTCCGTGTTGCGTTCATATATCATTTTAGTTTTGGAGTTTGGAAGTGGACCGAGACCCATCTTTTCAGCGGTCTCAGTCCGCTTGATTGGTGCGAACCAGGGTTCGGATGGCAGCGTTCACACGTTCAAATGAACCGCACAAACAGAGCAATCGCACCAGGGTTCGTTTTAATCGAACCAAACATGCCAAGTGTGAACACACCCTTAGTGTATTAGTGTAATATACTAATCTCTGTAATTAAATAATGTATTTAGATACTACTTATAGTACATTTGAACCCATAGTGTACTACAAGCGGTAACTAAATATTTATAGTTAGTATATTAAAAGCACTTTTTAGTTCATATTTCATGGTGTCTCTAAATAGCACAGTTGAGTACACTTAGATGTTCTTAAGATGATCTTAAGAAGTACTAAAGAAGAATTTTTAGTATATTAAGTACAAAATTAGTGCACGTTGAGCACTTTAAGTACATTATGGAAATGTACTTTTTTTAGCTGGGTAGTTTGAGTGTTTTTTTAGTAGAACTCAAATAGACAATTACCAAAAACATTAAGGAACAAAGAGGTCAGAAGCAGGATATTTACTCTGAGTGAATTAAAACATTTATAAAAGAAGATAAGAGAGTTTCTCATGGGCAGTTTACACTGCACTGACCTATCATGACAGTCAACAGATTGCACCAGATATTCCAAGACCAGAGAAAGGCTGATTCAGTGCACTCAGTCCGCAGAAACATTAAGCATGCACTAACAGCAACAGGCATTGACAAGAGTAACACACTGATCCAAGAAAACCCAACAAACTTGTCTGTTGCTGTTGGTTGGCGTCTGTAGGTGCAGTGTGAATTGGCAACAGGGCATAAGGAGGAAGTACACAAATTCAAATCATTAAAATGTGGAAACTGCTGCTTCAGATAAAAAACAAATCAAAAGGTGAAAATCAAACCAAAAAATCAACTTCACAACATGATTCCCATTGATAAAGTATGAACTTTTGCTATAATTTAGGTTAAAGGGATAGTTCAAGTGTTTCAATCACATCATGTCATTGCAAACATGTTTGTCTTCCTTCTGTGGAAAACAAGATGTTTTGAAGAGCTGTTTTCGTCTGCTCAAGGAAAGTCTGATGTTTTGGTCCTCTCTGACTTTCATTTTATGGCTGGGAAAAAAAAAGAGGAAACATTGTGTTTTAAAGAGGAAAGAATGTCTTGTTTGGAACAACATGAGGGCATCTTACCCAAAGGGCACCACTTTATTATAATGAATAATCTCTTTATTCCTCAGGAATTTGCCATCTTGACAAAGAAAGCCAGTAAGTGTCCTTACACAGAGCCTCTTAACACTGTTTCATGAGAGAGTTTTTTTTTTTTTTTTTTTTTGGTAAATATCAAATCTGAATGATTTGTCATGTTTGTAATGTCAGCAGAAACAAGGGTTTCAACAGTCATATGGCAAAGGGCCATCATCTGCAATGTGGAAATGAGTCTTACATCAGCTCAGAAAGTGCTTGCTGTAATGGTAGGAAATACTCCTTCAAACTCTCAGTTTATGACTGCTGAGTCACCAGGAAGATAATTCGTGGCCAATTTTGGAAATACAGGGATTGGACAACAAATCTGAAACACCTGGTTTTAGACCACTATAATTTCTTAGTATAAATTCTCCTTTTCCATTCATCTTAGAAATGACAGATACAATTCCTTCACAGTGGCCAGAGGGTTTCTGAGCCATTGCTTTTCCAGAACAGTGACCAGATCACTATGTGATGCTGGTGGAGTAAAGCGCCTTCTGACTCACTTCTTCAAAACAGCCCAAAGTGGCTCAATAATATTCATATGTGACCATGGCCACTTTCATGTTCAACAAACCACTCTGTCACCAGTCTTACATCAGTGGGAGTTATGGTGTGGAAAACTCACAAATAAGCTTAAAACCTCAACTGTTGCTGCCCAGAGTGAAGCGCGGAGTGGATCAGTGATGTTTAGGCTGCAATATCATAGCATTCTTTGTGGGTTTTCCACACCACAACTCCCACAAATGTGGGAAAGACTGGGAAAGAGTGTGGAGTCATCAGAGAACAATACATGTTTGATATTGTCCACAGCCTAAGATTTGCACTGCTGGAACCAATGAAACTAACATTTGACACTGGCACAAGTTGGGCTGGCTACACTCTAAAAAATGCTGGGTTAAAAACAACCCAAGTTGGGTTGAAAATGGACAAACCCAGCGGTTGGGTTAAATGTTTGCCCAACCTGCTGGGTAGTTTTATTTAAACCAACTATTATTTAAAAATTGCTATATGGCTAGCTTAAAATGAACCCAGAATAGTTGGGAAATTAAAAACCAGATGCAATTAGAGACAACAATAATAGACAAAAGGTGAATGTTTCTTAATAAGCTTTAATATTTTAT
The DNA here is from genome assembly GCF_024489055.1 of Chanodichthys erythropterus. Classification (NCBI taxonomy): domain Eukaryota; kingdom Metazoa; phylum Chordata; class Actinopteri; order Cypriniformes; family Xenocyprididae; genus Chanodichthys; species Chanodichthys erythropterus. The sequence goes on along the minus strand of NC_090227.1, from coordinate 41,209,827 downwards.
TAATATAAATTTAATAGTTTAATAGTTTATTAATATACATTTATTAATAAGCAATTTAATAAATGTTTATTGTTTAATAATTATTTATTGAACATTAATAAATGTTCATTTCCAACATACTTTGGGTTGATTTTAATTAAGCAATACAGTAATTTTTAAACAATAGTTGGGTTAAATAAAACTACCCAGCAGGTTGGGCAAACATTTAACCCTACCGCTGGGTTAAAACAACCCAATCGCTGGGTTTGTCCATTTTCAACCCAACTTGGGTTGTTTTTAACCCAGCATTTTTTAGAGTGTATATGGCTGGCATAAATGTTCACATTTTGATTATTATTGTTGCCTTTAGTAATTGTGTGTCTGATTTTTAATTTCAAACCTATTTTGGGTTCATTATTTATAAATTATTTTTAAACTGGCATTTTTAGAGTATAGCTCTCAATACACCACAAAGACTTTCTGTCCTGGTCACAGATGAGCCAGCGAGATGCACCAACAGTTATGTTGGATTGCGATATTTTATGCTGTGCTGTTGCTCTGCTAATTCAACCTTCACACGCTTCTCTTACCGAAAGGAAAATCTGTGATGATTGGCCTCCAGGCCGCACATATATAGGCATGAAACCTCCAACGCTATATAGCCCAGTGTTTCTGATTCAGTGTCCAACCCCTGTATGTGACACATGTAATGACATGTAATGATTTACAGTGGAATTGCAAAGGCTGAACACTGTAGGATGTTTTTGTTTGTATTTTATTGTGTTACAGGTAAAATAACTAAGGGATTAAGCCAACTGGTGGCTGACTGCTGTGGTACCAAAGCTTACAATAGCCTAAATGAGATTTGCTGTGATGGCAGCCTTTTCACTCGAAGCAGTGCTCATGTGCAGTGCTGTGGCGAAGGTAGACAATCCACTTGAAGCAACATGAACACCTTGCATTGTTCAGTTTTGACACATTTTGGCATGGTTAAGATTTTACTGAGATTATTTGATCTTCATACTATTAGATCAAGGATGTAATCACTTCTTTTATAATGAGTTCTCTTTTACACTCCTTTACAGTCATGTACCTACCGACTCGTTCGTGCTGTTTTGATAAAAAATTAACTGAACGGAAGGAAAATCATGATTGTTGTGGTGCGGAATCATTTGACAAGACAACCCACATCTGCTGTAGCAACAGTCTTTCAGTAAAGCCCATAAAGGAGTCTTGTACAAATCTAACAGGTGTGTGTATACAGCTCTTATAGTTTTATGTTTATTTGTCTGTATTGATAGTATGTTATAATCTGAATCTTATTTGCACAGTTCCTCCCAGACCCCTGAGTTCTTCTCCGACCTGGTGAGTCATACAGTCCTGATCAAAAATGATTTCTTTACATGACATCTTTACACAGCTGATTTAAGGCTTCTCTAAAATTCTGTGTAAAGACATAATGCTTCATAAAAGCATGACTAAATCATGCCTTCTCTGACACACCTTTGCCCCTAGTATAAAGAATATCAGAATACTTCAGCACTTTTCATGATGAACAGTGTCCCTTCTTCTGTGATTAAATGAATGATTAAAGCAACCCGAAGTTTAAATTTAGGTTTAGGTTTCACAGACAGGGCTTAGATTAAGCCAGGACTATGCCTTACTTAAATTAGGACATAAAGTAGCATATGTAACATGGCTTAGAAAAAGCATTACTGGTGTGCATTTTGACACAAAACAATGGCACTGACATATTTAAGATCTGTCACTACAACAAGTTGTTTTCAGTTAAAACAGCTCAGACATGCATTTTGGTCTGGGATTAGTTTAAGCCTTTCCCAAGTCTGTGAAACCGGGTGTTAGAGTATCTGAATTTAACAGTATTTTACTCATACTTGTACTGAATGTTGACTCAAAGATGCTCTAGTCCTTGACTCTTGAAGGGATAATTCACCCAAAAATGTTTAAAGTTCTCTCATTAATTTACTCACCCTCATGTCGTTCCACACTCGTACGACTTTCGTTCATCATCAGAACACAAATAAAGATCTTTTTGATGAAATATGAGAGCTTTCTGTCCCTCCATTGACAGCTATGCAACTACCATTTTGACACCTCAGTCAAAATGTTCTGAAGAGACATAATTTTATATGATGAACAGATTGAATTTAGGATTTTATTCACATATAAACATTGATCAACGCACACATCATTTGTGGTAAACGGTAGCTCAAGCATGTTCGCTTAACGTAAGAACCAATGAGGTTCATTCTCGTGTTACACATCATGTTTGAGCTTCCGCAAGAACCAATGAGGTTCATTCTCATGTTATGCATCACAGTTGATCAATGTTTATATGTAAATAAAACCTACATTCAGTCTGTTCATCATATAAAGAAATCGAGTCTAAACCGCTGGACTAAACCGCTCAATTCATATGGATTAGTTTTACAATCATTTGTGAACTTTTCGAAGCGTCAAAGTGGTAATTGTGTCGACTGTGGTAGTTCTCTCAGATATCATTAGAAATATATTTGTGTTTTGAAGATGAATGAAAGACTTACTGGTTTGGAACGACATGAGTAAATGATGGCGAAATTTTAATTTTTGGGTGAACTAACTCTTTAAGTAGTCCTGTTTGAGTGAGTAAAGGCAGGAACACACCAAGCCGACGGTTGGCCGTCTGGCAGTTATTGTTTGTCGGCCGACTAAATTTTCTCAGTGTGCTCCGCACCATCGGCTGAAGTTGGTCCTCGTCGCCTTTTTTCAGCCGATTCAAAATGTTGAATCGGTGTCCGAGCTCGTCGGCCCGACAGGCCATCTGATCATTCTGATTGGCTGTTCAAATATTGCCACCTGCTGGTTTGGAAAAGCATTTAATCTCACGCAGGCGCAGAACTGACGTGCTACTTGGCCGTCGGTTGTCTAACGTTGGTTTGGTATGTCCATAGATATACATAATTAAAGCTATATGTCTCGTCCGTGCTGCTGGCCAATGGAGGTCGACGTCCGCACCTGGCGGCCATCTTGTCACAGTCAGCTCGCTCACTCGTAACATTGTGTTTTAATGGTGCATGTACATTTTAAATAACCATAACTTGATCAATTTTCTACCGATTTTCAAACTGTTTGGTTTGTTATAAAAGTCAGATGTACTTATAACAATGCATACTTATGAATAATTATAACCATTGACTTCCATATGAAAATAACATTGAACAGAACAGATAGGTGCAATGAATATACACACGCATAAGGTACATATGTTAAATCAATATATAGGCTACTAAAACTCAGTGTACAAAATGGCAACATGAGATATATATACTTTAATAATATGGATATTACTATTATAATAAAATAATCTGAATTATTACATGTTTATTTTAACTTCTTCAGGGTTGGGCCATTTACTAGGCTGCACAAAAGTCTGGCATCTTCTCCTATAAAGCCAGCAATTTCATGTATCATAATGTAAGATGTTTTTAACAAACCAAACCGATTGGAAAATCATGTGCAACTTAAGTTATATTGAAAAGAAAGAGCAATTCGGCCTCTCACTGTTGTAAAATTGCTGGGTAGCAGCTAAACTGTAACTACTAGGTCTCACTCACAGCTTCTTGTTATTGGCCAGCTAATAACTACAACCACATCCACAAAGATTGTAATTTAGACAAAAGATTAGATTAGTAAAACCTATATAATTGAACAGCTCGATTGTGGTCTCAGCCTTGATAACTTGCGCAAGTAGCCGTGATACACAACTATGCTGCACGATTAAGTCATTTTTCGAAAAGAAAAGCGGCAATTTCCAACATGTTCAAGCATCCAGAATTATAGCCATGTTAATAACGTTTGTAAGAAACCAAACCATTTGTAAATCCGTCGAGATTTCAGCGAGATAAGAGTATTTGTGTTCGTGCAGATCACTCACCTTACATCAGGTACCACAGAGCCCGCCAGAAAGCTTGCCTGTAACAAGATGGCCGCCAGTGATGACGTTAAAGACTCCGCCGTAAGACATCTAGCCTTTATTATGTATATCTATGGGTGTGTCAGGCCAACTTTGGACACATAAGCTGCCGACGAGAGCCAACCCCACAGTCTGCTTTCGTCACCACTAGTTCGTCGGCGTCAGCTTGGTGTGTTCCGGCCTTAAGGACAAAACGTACAAGATATAGTACCTTCAACAGTAATATCACTTCTTTTGAGGCAGAAATAAACTGCTTCAGAAAAAGTAAGGTCCCTTGCAAAATAAGTATATATATACTTATACTCTTAAACTATACTCTAAAACCAATGTTTGTTTGTGTTTGTTTGTTTGTGTGTGTGTGTGTGTGTGTGTGTGTGTGTGTGTGTGTGTGTGTGTGTGTGTGTGTGTGTGTGTGTGTGTGTGCGTGCGTGCGTGCGTGTGTTTATGCGTTACTGGAAATCTCTACAAGCACATCCTTCCAAATACCAGGTAAAGCTCTTGGCATCCTATATTTTCATATATTTATATAAGTTTCAACTTATGTAAATTTTTCTCGCCATCATTGGAAATTATGGTGATTTTTATGGTTATTGTAGCAATAATTACACACTCTCACTCATTCTCTTCTCTTCTAGAAGAGAAGTCTGAAACCTACAATCCCAAGGAAAAAATTTGTTGCTCAGGGCGACTGTATAAGGCATCAACACTTACTATGGTAGTATTGCCTTTTGACCTGATGATTAGCTTAGTTTAGCTTAGGCTTTATATGACATCCCAGACAAATAATTTGGGGATTTACCATGTGAACATCATGATTTTCAGTAATATGTGCTTATGAAGTATTTGGAGAAATTATAAATAGCCTAGTATTCAAAAACTCTGCAGGAATTAATAAAGTTACTATGTTTACCTGTGTCCTTTAGTGCTGTGGTGACAGGATTTACACTCCGTTCGATGAAAATGTGCTGTGCTGTAATGGAACCCTTCATCTCAATGTGCCAAAGCAATCTGAGTGTGTCGGAGGTGTTGTATATACTAACAATACCTGCGACCTGTCTGCCCGTACCCGTCTTGGCGAGCACTGTTGTGGAGGACAAACCTACGATCCTCGCACGCATATTTGCTGTAATGGACACAGGTAGGATTACAAAAGATAGATTTAATTTAAAAGTGCACTTTGTATTTTTTGCTCATTTTAAATCCAAATAACGATAGCATTCAGCTGGTCGTGCAATTTACATTCTCAAGGGCCATCTGCAATACTTTTTACTTCATCACAATACACAACTACTTTTGAATGACCTTCAGTGGGCAAAATGCCATAGATTTAGATTATACAGTTATCAGGATGGGATAAGATGCTAAAAAGCCAAACCTTGCACCTTGATTTCAACTACACAGCAACACATTAGGAGCCAACCTTATGTATAATGACATATTTGTCTAAAGTACTGATCTGAACTATATTTAGTGGTAAATCCCTTTATACAATGTAAAAAAGTTACACTCTGCTCTTTTTTATATATAATCCTGCTCAAATAAGTCAGAGAACAAATAGCAGTCATTCTCTGACAATCTAGTAGCTTTAGGGAAAACTATTAACAAATAGCTGACTGTACCATGCTGTCTTCTTGACAAATGAATCTCTGTCTCTATAACTTGAAATTCAAGTCTAACTGATGCATGTAGAGGCAAATGCAAAGACTTATTTACATGGAACTGCTTAAGATTGCAAGTCTCTCAGTCATTTAGGCCACCCCATAAACCAACACCTTTTAAAACTACTAACAAAAGCATGATTTAAATCAATAATTATAAAATAAATGCTAATAAAGGATACCATTTTTCCTTATCTCTGTATTTGTACTTTTACATTTATTGAGCCACCTAAAAACAATAGAGAATGACTAATGTTCTTACTACAAATTAGTTGAATAAATACAATTAAATTATTTACTTATTATTTACTCAGTAATTAAAAATGATGCAAATAATTGAACCTTAAATAAAAATCTGCTGATTTAAAAAAAAAAATGCAATGTTACCTAATTTGATGATGCTGAGTTAAAAAATCTGTCAAATAATAATAAAAAAAACTTTCCATCATCACAGTTTTTTTTTCACAAAAGAAGATTTTTTTTTTAAATTATATATGTATCAGATTTAATGCACTTATCTGAATAACAAAAGCTGTCAAAAATAAGTATTCAAAATGTATAATGTAACTTAGATTTGCAGGAGATATGTTCAAATGCCCTGTTTATGTTATAACAGAGACACCGGAGGCAGGAATAAAAGCAGTTAAGATGTTTATTGAGCAAACAGCAGAGCAAAACGGGTGGTGAATGAAGTGGTGGAAGATCTCAGAGGTGGAATGATAGATAATACTGTCCTTGATGTTGTTGCAGATGAATGAAGAGGGAGACGCTGGAGAAGGCAGATGGAAACACTCACACACACTGGTAGGTAGGCACACGAGGAGACTGGAGACAATGGAGACGAAGGAGATGATGAGGCTGGGTAAGTATCGCCTTGGGAGTCCTTGAGGTAAGTTTACAACTGGTGTAACACAAACGAGACCGGACAGTGAGTGTGTGTGAGTGTGGGGTTTAAGTGCTGGTGTTGATGACTGATGTGATGAGCTTCAGGTGGCGGTGATTAGTACGCTGGTGATTGGGTGCGCGGGTACTGAAGTGAGGTGGAACCTGACGTGTCTGTGACAGTACCCCCCCTCCCACGGCCCGCTCCTGAGGGCCGAGGACCCCGACGTCGTGGTGGTCGTCCTCGAGGTCGTGGGGCAGGCCTGTCTGGGTGGTTGGTGTGGAAAGCCTGTAACAGAGCAGGATCAAGGATATCATTCTTGGGGACCCATGAGCGTTCTTCGGGGCCGTAGCCTTCCCAGTCCACCAGGTATTCCAAGAGACCACCACGGCGCCGGGAGTCCAGGATCTCTCGTACCACGTAAGCAGTTCCATCGTCCAGGATGAGTGGAAGGGGGGGCTCGACGGCTGCCATGTCAGGTTCTGTGGAGGGAAGAACAGAAGGGTGGTGAGGTTTTAATAGTGACACGTGGAAGGTGGGATGAATTCTTTTGTACTGTGCAGGGAGTTGTAACCGGTAGGTGACGGGGTTGATCTGTCGCAGGATGGTGAATGGGCCAATGAAGCGGGGACTCAGCTTCTTGCAGGGCAGGCGCATCCTGATGTCCCTGGTGGACAGCCAGACCTTCTGCCCCGGTTGGTAGGTTGGAGCGTGGGAGCGCCGAAGGTCGGCTGTCATCTTGCGCCTGCGCAGGGCTCTCTGCAACTGGTGGTGAGCTGAGTCCCATACCCTCTCGCTCTCCCGAAACCAGTAGTCGACGGCAGGAACGTTGGAGGGTTCCCCGTTCCAGGGGAACAGTGGGGGTTGGAAACCGAGTACGCATTGGAAAGGTGTTAATCCAGTGGTGGCTTGACGGAGGGAGTTCTGGGCGTACTCGGCCCAACCCAGGTACTGGTTCCAGGAGTTCTGGTGGCCGTGACAGAAGGTACGCAGGAAGCGGCCGATCTCCTGGATCTTCCGTTCCGTCTGCCCGTTCGACTGAGGGTGGTATCCAGACGATAGGCTGACGGTCACACCCAGGAGCGAGAAGAAAGCCTTCCAGACTCGGGAGATAAATTGAGGTCCTCTATCAGAGACAATGTCCTCGGGGATTCCATAATGACGGAAGACATGGTTGAACATTAACTCGGCTGTGGTCATGGCTGTGGGTAGACCCTCCAGGGGAATGAGGCGGCAGGCCTTGGAGAAACGGTCTACGACGACTAGAATGCATGTGTTACCCTCAGACTCTGGGAGGTCGGTGACGAAGTCGACCCCCAGGTGTGACCAGGGCCTCTCAGGAACGGGCAGAGGATGGAGCTTGCCGGTGGGAAGATGGCGTGGGCTCTTGGAGATGGCGCACTCCCTGCAGCCCTGCACGTACCTTCTGACGTCGTTGGCCATGTTTGGCCACCAGAAGCGCTGTTTGAGCAGCGAGAGGGTCTCATTGACCCCCGGGTGACCAGTGCCAAGTGAAGAGTGAACGGAGTGCAGGAGTGGAGTGCGTCGTGTCCGGGTGATGTAACGCAAGCCCTGGGGGCAACCCGGCGGAGTTCGTGAGGAGGCATTGGAGGAGGGGAGTGTCTCTTCTGACCACTCGATGGGGCTCATAAATATGGATTCGGGCAGGATGGTGTCGGGGTTTTCATTCTTTTCCTCGGGTGCATGGAGACGTGAGAGAGCGTCAGCTTTGAGATTTTTGGAGCCTGGACGGTAGGATATTGTAAAGTTGAATCTTGAAAAGAACATCGCCCATCTGGCTTGGCGAGGGTTGAGTCGTTTGGCAGCCTTTAGGTACTCGAGATTTTTGTGGTCAGTGAGTACCTGGAACGGATGGTTAGCTCCCTCCAACCAATGCCTCCACTCTTCAAGGGCGAGCTTGACAGCCAGGAGTTCCCGGTCCCCGATGTCGTAATTGACCTCCGCCGGGTTGAGCTTGCGGGAGAAGAAGGCACATGGATGGAGCCTACTGGGATTCCCCTGCTGCTGTGATAGGACCGCTCCCACTCCGGTGGTGGAGGCGTCCACCTCAACGACGAATGGCAGGTCTGGATTGGGGTGGACGAGGAGGGGAGCGGTGGTGAAGGCTTTCTTGAGGTGTTCAAAAGCTTCGTTGGCAGATTGGGACCAGGACAGAGACTTGGGCTGATGACGGAGTAGGTTGGTGAGTGGACTGACGATGGTGCTGTAGTTCTTGATGAAACGTCGGTAAAAGTTGGAGAAACCTAGGAAGCGTTGGAGTTCTTTTATGGTACTTGGGGTTGGCCAGTTCTGGATGGCGGACACCTTCCCCTCGTCCATCCGGATGCCACTGTGATCTATCACGTATCCCAGGAAGTGGACAGAGGGCTGATGGAATGAGCACTTCTCTGCTTTCAGGAATAGATGGAACTGCCGTAAGCGTTGGAGGACCTCCGCAACGTGGTGGCGATGTTCGGCCAGGCTCCGGGAGTAAATAAGGATGTCATCTATATACACTAGGACGGACTTGTGGAGAAACTCCCGGAGCACCTCATGGATGAAGTCCTGGAATACGGAGGGGGCGTTGACCAGGCCATACGGCATAACGAGGTACTCGTAGTGGCCGGTGGGCGTGACGAAGGCGGTCTTCCACTCGTCCCCCTCGCGTATCCGGATGAGGTTATACGCGCTGCGGAGGTCCAGCTTCGTGAACACAGTGGCACCACGGAGGTGTTCCAGGGCCGCTGGGACGAGGGGAAGTGGGTACCTGAACTTGACGGTTATCTTGTTTAGGGAGCGGTAATCGATGCAGGGCCGCAAGCCTCCGTCCTTCTTGGCCACAAAGAAGAAGCTTGAAGCAGCAGGGGAAGTAGACGGGCGGATGTATCCTTGGTTTAGGGCCTCTTTGATATATTCCTCCATGGCCTTCTCCTCCGGTACTGACAGGGGGTATATGCGTCCCCTAGGCACTGGTTCACCCGGCAACAGATCGATGGCGCAGTCCCATGGCCGGTGTGGAGGAAGCTTGGAGGCGCGTTGCGGGCAGAAGACGTCACTGAAGTGGGCATAATCGGGTGGAATGTCGACGGAGCGCTTATCCACAGGACTTTCGATGGAGGTTGCGTTAATGGAGAGGTCTTTGGAGAGAGGAGATCTTGGAGTAGGAAGGTCTGGGAAGCAGCTGTAGAAGCAGTGGTCGCCCCACTTCAGGACTTCGCCCGTGCGCCAGGAGATGGTGGGGTTGTGTTGTTCCAACCATGGACGCCCTAGAACCACGTCAGCGGTGGATTCCTCCAGAACCAGCAGATGGATGTTCTCAGTGTGGAAGATACCCACTTGCAGCTGAAGTGGTCCAGTCATCCGTCGGATCATTCTTCGGCTCAGGGGTTTGCCCGTGATGGAGTGGACCTTGTAAACATTCGGAGAAGGCGAGGTCTTGAGCCCGAGGTGTCGACAGAGGGCGCCGGAGATGAAATTTCCTGCTGACCCTGAATCGAGGAGCGCCACCACTGAAATAGAAGCATTAGCAGCAGTAAGGTTTACTACAGTAGTGAGTGGTTTCATTTTTTGGATTGAGGGAATGATGGCACTCACCACGGGTCGAGGAGGACGAATTGGGCATGTGGAGATTACATGCCCAGGGGAACCACAATATAGACATAGATTCAGGGTCAGCCGTCTCTGTCTTTCTGTAGAAGATAAGCGGGAGTTATCCACTTGCATTGGTTCACTTGCTGGTTCTGGGGAGCTGACGGGTTCGAACCGACGGAGGAGTGTGGTGGTTGGTAGCTGGCTCTGGTGCTCTAGGAGGCACGACTGCATACGAGAACCCACGCGGATGGCGAGTTGGATGAAGCGTTCGAGTCCTAGGGAGTCCTCGTATGCAGCGAGATGCAACCGCACGTTGGGCTCCAGCCCTTGTCGAAAGGTGGTGATGAGGGCTTGTTCGTTCCAACCACTGGTTGCGGCTAGCGTTCGAAACTGCAAGGCATAATCATTAACACTCTTATTTCCTTGTTTCAGATTGTACAATTTCTCACCAGTAGACGAGTCGGTCAGGGGTTTTCCGAAAACTTCTCTGAAGTGAGAGACGAATGCAGGGTATGATTTAACGACAGAGCTTCCTTGAGTCCAGAGGGAATCCGCCCATAGAAGGGCCTTACCTTGCAGTTGTGATATTACAAACGCTATTTTAGCCGTGTCGGTGGGGTAGAGGTGCGGTTGCATCTCCAGAACCAACTCACACTGCAGAAGGAATCCGCTGCATTCCTCCGCCGATCCAGAGTAGGGCGCCGGTTTGGCCATGGGACTGGCGGTGAAGACTGGAGAAGCAGCCGTGGCGGTGGAAGCGGAAGCGGCAGCAGCGGTGGGTGCTGGTGATGGTGATGGTGGTTGTGAGGTGAGTGCTCGACGTAAAACGTCCACGAGCTCCTGAAAGGGGTCCTGATGGCTCATGCTGATGCTTAGCTGTTATGGTCCGGTCTTCTGTTATAACAGAGACACCGGAGGCAGGAATAAAAGCAGTTAAGATGTTTATTGAGCAAACAGCAGAGCAAAACGGGTGGTGAATGAAGTGGTGGAAGATCTCAGAGGTGGAATGATAGATAATACTGTCCTTGATGTTGTTGCAGATGAATGAAGAGGGAGACGCTGGAGAAGGCAGATGGAAACACTCACACACACTGGTAGGTAGGCACACGAGGAGACTGGAGACAATGGAGACGAAGGAGATGATGAGGCTGGGTAAGTATCGCCTTGGGAGTCCTTGAGGTAAGTTTACAACTGGTGTAACACAAACGAGACCGGACAGTGAGTGTGTGTGAGTGTGGGGTTTAAGTGCTGGTGTTGATGACTGATGTGATGAGCTTCAGGTGGCGGTGATTAGTACGCTGGTGATTGGGTGCGCGGGTACTGAAGTGAGGTGGAACCTGACGTGTCTGTGACAGTTTAATATAAATAAGCTTTTTCGCCCCCAAAAATATGTTTTTCATTCGCTGCTTGGATGCAAGCATAGATACGTAAAAGGAAATGTCTGGTCAGTTTTGCATTTTCGTCTGTCACTGGCTATAATAGTTTTTCTGGTGATTTATGTTTCTGTTTTTTTCTTTATTATTCCCTTAGGAGAAATTTGTCTTGTGCAATATTGTGCAATCAAAAGAGCAGGTCAAACATACAACAATCAGCTATTCAGTTAAACGCCATTCATACAGGGGAAAAAATAAAAATAATTAAAAAATAATAATAATATAAATCCTGAGAAACCCTGCACATAAACAAGTGAATCCGGGAAATCTCGTTGAAGCCAGCTCTCTGTGTTAATCAGGAGACATGACTCATGATATTCCGGCTCTATTGCAAATATCACTAAAAATATCATGTTATCATGGATCATGTCAGTTATTATTGCTCCATCTGCCATTTTTCGCTGTTGTTATTGCTTGCTTACCTAGTCTGATGATTCAGCTGTGCAGATCCAGACGTTAATACTGGCTGCCCTTGTCTAATGCCTTTCATAATGTTGGGAACATGGGCTGGCATATGCAAATACTAAAAAATGCTGGGTTAAAAAAACCCAAGCTGGGTAAAATATGGACAAACCCAGCAGGTTGGGTTAAAGGGCACCTATTATGCCCTCTTTCACATGATGTAATATAAGTCTCTGGTCTGGTCAAGTTTCAGCTTAAAATACCCCACAAATTTGCCCCTATTTGGGGGTGAGCAAAAACATGCCTTTTACTATATTAATATATTGCTGGCTAAAAAAATAAATACAAAATTGGTTGAAAAAAATGGATGGGTAAAAATAACCCAATCCCTGGTTTTGTCCATATTTAACCCAGCGGTTTTTAGTGTGTGGGGCGCACACCCCGACTGTTACGTAACAGTCGGTGTTATGTTGAGATTCGCCTGTTCTTCGGAGGTCTTTTAAACAAATGAGATTTACATAAGAAGGAGGAAACAATGGTGTTTGAGACTCACTGTATGTCATTTCCATGTACTGAACTCTTGTTATTCAACTATGCCAAGATAAATTCAATTTTTCATTCGAGGGCACCTTTAAAAACTTTCCGCTCTCTCATGCCCGCTGGAAGTGCAAAGGAGTTCAGACTGAAGGATAAAGGCCCCAATATACTCATGGCGAAGTTTTTTTTTGTTTTGTTTTCTTCACTTAGAGATAAAAAAGTTTAAAATATGTTTACTGCAGTACACTGTTAGCGAACATCCTAACACTGCCACACAAATAAAGACAACTAAAGGAACACTCCACTTTTTTTTTGAAAATAGGCTCATTTTCCAACTCCCCTAGAGTTAAACAGTTGAGCTTTACCGTTTTCGAATCCATTCAGCCGATCTCCGGGTCTGGCGGTACCACTTTTAGCATAGCTTAGCATAGTTCATTGAATCTGATTAGACCGTTAGCATCTCGCTCAAAAATGACCAAAGAGTTTCAATATTTTTCCTATTTAAAACTTGACTCTTCTTTAGTTACATCGTGTACTAAGACCGACGGAAAATGAAAAGTTGCAATTTTCTAGGCCGATTTGTCTAGGAATTATACTGTCATTCCGGTGTAATAATCTAGGAACTTTGCTGCCGTTCCATTGGTGCAGCAAGCGCAATGATATCACGCAGCGTCTCTCACAAATGTCTTCACGGTTGCAAGGCACGCTCCCTGTGCAAGCAGGGGGTTACAGGTGGAAATAATATCATTGCGCCTGTTGCACCCATGGTACGGCAGCAAAGTTCCTTGATTATTATTATTTAATATGCTGGGCATTTTGTATCTGTGCTGCCTATTGAATGACTTTTCTTTTCAACTTTCTTTTATTCAGCCACGACATGATGAATGGTAATTTCTGTTGTGGTTCAAACGTCTATGACCCCCACAACAAGTCTATGAAATGCTGCTCGGGTCATCTCTACAAAGATTTAGGAGAATATGCAGAATGCTGTGGAAACCGCCTCCTGAATAACACCAGTCAAATTTGCTGTTCTTCCTCAACCACTGCCATTATTTATCACACCAAATCAAATCACCATTGCTGTGGGCATTACTACTACAACGCGTCCCTGTGGAACTGCTGTGCTGAAAATCTCAAACCAACACCAAACCATGATAGCTTTCATCCAGAATACAGACTTAAACAACTAACGGATCTGATTCCTACAATATGCAATGAAACAGGTGATGTTCTTGAACAATTTATTTTGGTGCAACCTGAAAAACTAAATACTTTTTTTATTTTTATTTTTTTGGAATTTAAATAAATGGTATTGTCTGTTTGTGTGTGTGTGTTTCTAGTGCTCTTTGGCAAAGTGGAGAGTGTGGCACTTGGCAAACGTGACCGTCAAGTTATGTTGAAAGTTATCAATGACTTCAAGGACTCTTGGCATTACGAGTACCTGGATCACTGCAAAACTCCAGCCCTGGAGAACGGCATGACCTACCTTTGGAAGAATACCACCAATGGGTACAAGCCTATCTCTACCCCTGTTGAGCACATCTCTGACATTCATATGTTCTATACTGTATGTCACCAACATAAGTGTCAGAAAGGATAGGAATATGGATTGAGGTCTATTTCCAGTCAGTTCAAAGCAAATCTATGCTGTTTTTCATTAGATGTCTGATCTGAAGATAAATAATGAACTCAGTATGTGAAAGCCATTATATTTGAAAGCTAAAATCTTTATTCCTATAAGCAAGTTAACAATGTGTCAGCATTACATGTTTTGAATCTTGTGCTTTTTTTCCCATTGGATTTTTTTTTTTTTTTTTCATTCCATTAATGGATTGATCTTGTTTGCATTAAGCTATTTAGTCAGTCAGGTCATTTTAAGGTTTGTAATCCAGTATTCTGAGTTCTCTTTTTTAAAATGTAAATTGCTATGCAGTGTTAATGTTATGTATTAGTTGCACTGCAATACCTAATAAGCATTTTAATTGTACTGTATTTTGACATTTTATCAGTCTCAGGTCTGTTCCAATTTCTGTTCCATGTTTTAACAATTTGAAGGGCCATTATGTACTGTAGCTCAAAGGTGCTTTTAAATTTTTTGTTAATTAATGGCCTTTACCCTAAATTACAGGAAGACAGCAGTTTTTTCCTGTTTTTGGATATTTTAAAATTCCTATTGACAACAACTCAACTGTAATTTGTAGTAGCTATATATTTCTTTTCATTTTTTATTATTTCTTTTCATTGAATGTCAAATCTATAGGTTTGTTATATTTGCCCAACAATGGTTCTCCTTCACTAACTGTGCAAACGTGAATTTGTATGAATTCATACAAATGTTTTCACGCTGAAATCTAAACACCTGTGTTACACATCTGTGTTAAGACCATATATTAATTAACAAACATGCATACAATATGAACTATGTAATGACTTGGGATTTTTTTTTTTCCTGTACTGTGCAATTTCCATGTATTAACTATATATAACTGTGAATACAAGCTAATCACACAGCTTTATTAGTTGTGTGATGAAAGTTCACTCATTCAGTTTATTATAGAAATGCAGACATGGAACTTGCGAAAATTATATAATATATTGCCATTTGAGATTATATATCAAATCTTGTTATTTCTAAATAAAAATGTATTGAGAAGCACAAAGACTGCATATTTTATCAGGACTTTAAAACAGAGGTCTTTAACCCTGCTTCTGTCTTGCAATGTTTATTTACAAGCTGCTACTTCAGCACACCTTCATGTGTAGGTGTTAAGTTTGGTGTCGATAAGCTAAAGTGTTGCAGAGATAGAGCCAAAGATTCAGTTTGGCATCATGCCCCCAATTCCGTTGGTGTGCTAAATGATAAAGGCTTTGTCCATTGACACAGAACCAATAACTGTGTATTAACCAATAAATATGTTCTAAAAAGATAATTGGTATCATTGTTCTCAGTATGATTGTATCTATCTATCAGAGCAATCTTTCAAGACCAGTTGCATGATTGCTGGGCAAACCTTTCAGAAGTTAGAAATATCGTTAGCCTCATAGCATAATTGCCCAGATCATATTTCAAAGGCAGATATCAGAATTTGGCCAAAAAATGACTTAAGCAATTATGCTATGAGGCTAACGATATGTTTTCATAAGACCAGTCTTTCATACTGTATTTTAAAAATTAAGACAATTATGCCATGATTTACTCACCCTCAAGCCATTCTAGGTGTGTATATGACTATCTTCTTTCAGGCAAACACAATTGGAGATATATTTAAATATTCTGGCTCTACCAAGCTTTATAATGGTAGTGAACGGTCTGTTTTGAAGGCCAAAATAAATGCATCCATCCATCATAAATATAATCTATACGGCTCCAGGGGGTTATTGAAGGCCTTGTGTAGCAAAGCGATGGGTTTTTGTGAGAAAAATGTCCATGTTTAAAACTTTATAAAGTAAAAAAAATAGCTTCTGCCAGACATATTTTATTTATCATATTTTATTATTTGACTTTGTTCCAATTTGCTAAAAGGTGTCAATTCTGTAAAAAAGTGCTTTAAAATTCAATTTCCTGCCTTTCCTGTTATGCTTGGACCTCATTTCTTTGCTGCTTTCATTAACTGTATATTTACCTCTTAACTTGGTTAAATTGGCTTTACCTGCATAAACAGCATATCTCTGAAGGATTCACTGTTAATGAAATGTCTGGTTCCTCAGTGTCTCCCACACCACAAACAACTGTACAGCACACCTCACACATATTACAGCTGAAACTTGGCCTGCTGGTCACAGAGCCAGTGACAGTGTAAACAAGACTGTGTCAATAGTTTCATGATTGAGAGTTTTAAATCCAATTTTTATAAAAGTTACAGTGGAGACTGGTGCTAGATGTCACACAGGAAATTTACAATGGCTATATCTTCACAGACTTATTGTTTTTGCCAGACGCCGTCTCTTCATGTGTTGAAATGTAAAGTACGTTACCTGACCTATTTTGTCATGCCTCAAGACAACAAGCATGCTTCCAGCCAGTCTGTCTGCATCCAGTCATGGGGTTCCTGTAAGTCAAACACTACAACGATGCCAACTTTTTAAATAGGAAAATGGCACCTTGCCATGACAGATGAAGACATTAACACTATTCACATTCTGTAAACCCTATTCTTGCTCTAGACACCACAAATGACATAATTTATCTTCACACCCATCAACTGGGTTTAATTCTTACACTTTAATACAGTGGTTCCTAAACTTTTTCTTCCAAGCCCCTCTTATGTCAGAGAAAAATATTTTCAAGCCCCCCATCTACATGCACTATAAACATTCTCTGACAAGACCTTGCTTGCCTATAGGATTTATTTGAAACATATACAGTACTACAGCTTCTCATTTTCAATGGGCTTCTCTTTGTGTTCATGATGTTAAAAGGATAGTTCACCCAAAAGTGAAAATTATCCCGTGATTTACTTACCCTCACTTACCATCCTAGGTTTATAAGACTATCTTCTTTCAGATGAACACAATCTGAGATATATTTAAAAATATCGTACGCACACTGTGCAAGTCGACTTGCTGTAGGATGTAGGAGTATTGTAAGCTTAGATGCCTCTCGTGGTTTAAACAAATAGGGCCGTGCAACAACATTTCTCTTACAATTTCTCGTTTTAGACTTCTAATTTGTCACCGGTGTTTTGTTTTGCTCTATCCTCTGCACTTCCGCGTTCGTCATTACGTCATGCGTTGGGTCAGGGGTTACTCTTCTGCCGCAAATCGAGGTGTACAGCCATCTGCTGGAAGCTAGTTATTATAGCTAATAAAGTTTTAAATATAGAAATTTTTCTTACAAAAACTCATCATTTCACTTCAGAAGGCCTTTATGAACCCCCTGGAGCTGTATGGATTATTTTTATGATGGATGGATGCATTATTTGAGCTTCAAAATCTCGCCTCTATTCACTACCATTATAAAGCTTGGAAGAGCCAGAATATTTTTAATATATTTCCTATTGTGTTCGTCTGAAAGAACACCAACACTCTTTGTTACCCACCATTGTACTGGTGACTAAGAGGCCGTATTTTCTTGTCTTGAAGCAGTCCATGCTGGACACAACAAAGAGAATGTTGCAAATCTATTTGTCCTTTGCATCAGAAGTTGTGCGAACGCTTTGGAGTATGTCAGAAATAGGCATCAGTTTACTGTTGTGTCATGTCATTTTCAGTTTAGATAGCATCACTAATTTTAATGGGATCTATTTGCTTTTGTCGTGATGCACTGCCCGTGTCTCGGATACACACGTTGTTTTGGTAGTTGTGAAGTTTTAAGAAGATTCATTGTCTGCTTTACATTTATCTGGCAGTCCTTTCACAAACTTGTCCATGCTTAGTGCATAACCATGCATCATTCATTTATATTTCTATACGGCTTCCTGCAATACTAGTGCCATACCAACCACTCAAGTGGGTACTGTGAGTCATCTTGAAGTAAAAAAATATGTCAAATTAATATTTTCTGTTCAATTATTTACTTAGGTAGCAAGCAGTCACATAAAAAGCGGAATAATATTGTATCTCTCTGAAGAGATTTCTTTTGCATAATGATTTTCTAATTACCACCATGCAGCCAAGCGTAGGCTTCAGGAACTGGCAATGACTAGATTTATCCAGTTCTCAGTAAAAACCAAAAGGCCTGCTTCTCTGTATTCAGAACAGACCTGTGCTTTAATGTAAAATGTTTTTAGGTATTTTTTATTTTTTTTTGCAAGTAAGTTATTTCTGGCTTTCTACTACAGACTTTCTTTCATCCTCTCTTTCTCAAGCATCTTTTATCTGTCTGTACTCTCTTAGCTCTCAGTTAATCCACAGGAGTGATCAAAGGACTTCTCTTGCACTTTAACAACGGCCCACTATAGAGTACCTCAGGGATGACGTGTTTTTGTAGGCCACCACAGAAGTTAGTGGTGTACGGGTTCCCTTGATCGAAAGCCCATGCTTTTTTTCCCATAGACATTTGGAAAATTGCAAAAAAATAAGCACCGTGTTTAACAAAGGTTTATGACACTTTCACAAGATAATCTTTACAAGTTACCACAACATTTATACATTTTGAAGCCTAAATAAAGTCGTCAGATATAAAAAGCTAACAGTAGGCTATAAACGGACTACAGCACACCATGGACGCGGATCAATGTCACCACCACCAAGCTTCCTCAAATTTTATCTAAAAAACAACTTTATTTAAAAACATGTTCGCTGATTATGATCTGCGCTGTGTATGAATACTTATCCACGTTTTCATGAGAAATGCTGTCCAAATGTCCTGTTTGTCATGATGATGGTCTAAAGTCCCCGCCAAAGGAAGTAGTCCATTTTAGCAATTTGTTAGCAAATGATGTTTTTAAGACACAATAAAGATTTTAAAAAATCACAAGCAGTTATAAATGGTCTGTTTTATGTTATAGATCAAAAAATGACAATATTAAGAGGCTTTGTTAACCACAGACCTTATTTCAGGCGATTTAGCAAAAACCCATTCAAAAAACCCATTGACTTTAGGGCCATGGAACCGGAAGTCCTAAAATGCTAACTCACCTCAGGGTACTGTATTCCAGGTACTGTATACTCATCCCTGAGGTACTGTATTCTGTGTATGTTTGGAATTTTGAGATCACTTGTGTAGACGTCCTTGGTGAGCACCAGTAACCACACTAAAATACTTAAAATATTTAAAGAGGATCTATTGTTTTTTGTTTTGTTGTTTACTTCTCTCTTTTTTTTAACTTTCTTTAGTGTATATCGTCGCTGTCCGATGTAAACCACGTATGTCCATTTTGCCGATTTTGAGATTTTTCGACGGATTGAATGTCCAGGTTCATTTCCGTATACAGTATGCTTCACATATCTAAATGGCCAATGAAAAGTTGTGAAATCATGTCATCTGATTTTCCGAAGCTCAGCACTGGATAGCCGAATAACACTGAGGTTACATTGCCAAATAAACATAGCCTGGTGAGACAATGACTTTCCTTTATCGAGGTAAACGTTTCCCCCTTGATGCCAGACGTACATCTAGGAGTGAAAAATTATGGTAGGACTGTGCAAACAAAGTATCTGTCTAGCATTACCATGTCAGTGTATTGATTCATTGTCATTCATAGTTTGCAAGAGACATTTAATAAATTTATAATTAATATTAAATAAACTAAGCTGTAACGTAGTTCGTATATACGGGAAGAAGGAGGCGGGAACCGGCGAACATTCAAACAAAACTTTAATTCAAAATAAACAAAGAACAAAACGAAAGTAATGCCGGCAGACCCTCACGGACGTCTGCCGGCCACACAAACATAATAAAACATAAAATAAAGTCCAGGCCTGGTCCTCTCTCGTCCTTCACTGTAGTCGCTCCTCCTTTTATGCTCCCGGAGCTCCTCCGTGAGGGACTGACGGCCGGTTCGCCTCCCAGGTGAAGCTCATTATCACTCGCGTCACCGGCCTCGCGCCATTCCCTCACGGCTCTCACCCGCCCTGGTGGCCACATAAGCGTATTTAATAAACTAAGACGTAGGCTATTTAATAAACTGAGCGTATTCATTTGTCAATATGAAACGCGACTTGGCCATTCTAATTAATGATCGGAAGAACGCGTATCGACCACCGTTATTGTAAAATATGCACGTATGTCCATTTAAACTCAATTTTGGTCAAATGTGGATTATATCATTACACTAGCAAGAATATGATTACATGTAAAGATGCTGTACCAAGTATGACAACGCTACATTCAACTGCTTTTGAAATACAGTGTTTTTTTCACTTCCTGAAAAGTAACCGTTTTGGACATACGTGATTTTCATCGGGCAGCGACGATATAGTGTATAATGTTGCTGTTAGAGCAAGAAAAAGGTCTGCAAAGTTACAAAGCACAAAGGGAGTATGGAGGAAACAAGGATGTTACAATATTACTCATTAAATAATTCCTACTCAAGCCAGATGTAAACCCTCCGGTCCTTCTCACCACTGCTTCAAGCGGGACTCAAATCGGCATCTCCAGCGTGGAAGGGGGATGCGCTAACAAGGATGCTAAAGACCACAGTCTCTAGCATCAGTCGTACCTCTTGGGATCAGGGGAGTTAGGTTTACCTGCACAGCTCTCACTAGCCGGCCTCCGTTACACTCACCCTCCTAAACCTCACTCCCATCCGGGTCACGGCACCAATGCTGGGAGATCCACTTGCCTGGGCAACGCTGGAGACTGGAAATCCTGAGGCTTATCCACACAACAGAATGGTGTTAGAGGAGAAGTCAAGGGGCTATAGGGAACCAGCGGAGGTGGGGCTGATGGACAGGCAGGATAAGGATGTGAATTAGGATGTGGAGGTAGGGTGGGTTCAGTGATGATGACATAGACTTGATACAGGGTGACGAAACAGGCTTTATGCTGGAAAGGACCAGCGGCGATGAAGACACAGAAGACTTAAAACTGGGCGGTATCAGCGGTGACAGGAGATTCAGCAGAATGTCCATATCAAATTCCTCAACATAATTATATTCCACAGAGTCCATAATAAGCTCACGCTCAGCAGTGGGGTAGTGGATGGGGTTTTCCTCCAAACACTCGAACTCCACCAGTAACCCCACGACGACACACGCTGTAGCTCAAACACCTAGTCAGACTTACAACGGGGCTCTGGCTCCTTCATCGAAGGCGTAACCTCTCCATTTGTGGTGGACACTGGCTTAATCTTCATGCAGTCTGTGCAATCTTGGGGCAGTCATGGCCTAATGGTTAGAGAGTCAGACTGGTAACCAGAAGGTTGCAGGTTCAATTTCAATACCAGCAAGAAATGACTGAGGAGCCCTTGAACAAGGCACCTAACCCCCAATCGCTTCACAGCAAAATAGTTGCCCACTGCTCTGGGTGTGTGTGTCCACTGTGTTCACTACTCCTAATGTATGTGCATTAACTTGGATAGTTAAAATGCAGATGAAAAATTCCAAGTATGGGTTGCCTTCACTTTCAGTTTTTTTTTTTTTCCACTTTCAAGGGGGTGATGGTTGGCTGGGTTCTGGATTCAGTGACCTGGGGCCAGTTGCACTAGCAAGTTACAACGCAGACTAGTTTTGACGTAAATGGGCACTAAGTTACAACTTGCGCACTACTAAATATTTTTGTGTTGCACCATTAAACTTAGTTGAAGCGTAACTCTACGTATACACTAAATATTTACGGAAGCCTCCTATCAGGAGTAACGGTTGGAATAAAATAGCAGACTGACTGAACAGCTTCAATAAGCTCTTGTTTTACCTGACAGACTTCATTCTTTACACATATATGATGCTGCTGACATTTACACTCTCTTAAATTTTAAGAGAGAGAACATCATGTAAAAAGATTACTTTGTTAGACACTCTTCAACACGAACCCATTAAACAGCGCGCCGTTGTGTGCATCGGTCCTATCCGTGTTGTGCATGTCAAATAAAATCAGTCATAATCAATAAATGTAATTTCTTATGTTTTTTATTGATCCTTATTAATTTAGTTTCAAATACAGTTTCTGAATGTTATTTACATATAAAAACATTTATGATTAAGTAGTGGGCTATTATATTTAATGGGAACTTATTTTTACTGTTAGCTACGTGAGGCAAAATAAGTCAGAATGAAGGATAAACTGAAATTCACGGAATTTCAACAACTTCTGCTCCAGTATTTGAAGGATCACTGAAGGTAAACGTCATATTATGCGACTACGCATTACTTTACGGAGACCTTACGAGCTACTAGCTACGTCTGCCTTAAGAACAAATGGTGCAACCGAATAAAGTACAGAGTTAGTTACAAACTAGCTAGTAGTTACTAAGCCACTAGTGTGGACTTAACGTTCCAATTTAAGAAAGAACTTACGAATGGCTGGTGCAACCCTACCCTGACGACGGATGTTGGGCAGGGCTGGACGATAGCGATGTTCTTTTCTCCTGCTTTGCCTATGGTGAAGGAGGATCCGTTCATCCACAGGGCAAAGTTGATGTAATCCTCTAAATTCCAGCAGGTTTCCCCCTTGGGCATCAAAAAGCGGATGTCTTTGTCCAGCCCACACCAAAAATCCTCCATCAGGGTGACATCATGGCATGTCACTTGGTGGCAGGTGTTTAGATACTCCACATAAAACTACGGCCACCCTGGAAAATGCACCATTTGTACAATGTACCATTTGTAAATTTTAGGCTTCAGTAAAGCCAGCACCCCCTTTGCGGCCGAGATGCACCCTCGATGCGCACTTTTGCTGAGCCTGCACTGGTGTATTTTGAGCTGAAACTTCACAAACACATTCTGGGCACACCAGAGACTTATATTACATCAGAGTCCTGCAACGGGTCGGGTATCCGCGGGTACCCGCGGGTACACGCATAAAAGTGGGTAAAACGGGTTGATTTTGACATTCCTAAAATTCACGGGCGGGGATGCGGGCGGATAATTAACTCCTTGCGGGCGGGTAGTGAAAAATATGCGCAATATTTGTATGTCTAAATTACCATTATAGGCAAGAACGATATGACATTTGACCCATCACGTCACCACCACTGCGACAGTGCGACTGTTGATGCTTCTCATAGCCATAGTAGCCTAGTTGGAGCAAGCGTTGCATCTCCATGTTTTCTGTGCTGATGCGGTCATGATGAGTTCATGTACCGGCTAACATGTAAGGGTTGCGCTGCCAATAAAGCAACTAAAAGCTGTCACAAAGAACCGGCAAAAAATTAATGATTATGATTATGTATATAGCAAGGAGACATGTTAATTGTTTATTAATAAACATTTCTGTGTCAGTGGCTGCAAAAATGAAGTTGAAGATGCTGACTCGCGATCTTCGCAGTAATGAAATGCACATTTCATTCGGATTACATAAGCAGTCTGTTTTCTTTCATTTTGAATTGCTGTTTAAAAGTAGACATTCCAATAAAGATATATTCCTCAGGTCTGTGAGGCAAGTAGTACTGAGTTTTACTTCATTTATGATACGAGCTCCAGTTCTCACCGGCGCATCCGTGTCGTGATCATCTGTTGTCTGCTATATTTACTTCCTATTAATTAAATACAGACAATTGGTTGATGAAATATTGATTAAAATTAAGATACAATTAATACAAAACGAAATTAACTTTAAAGAATTTTTTAAAAGTTAAGAATAAAGCACTTTAAATTGGAATGATTTTAGCATGTGTGATTTATCGCGGGCACGGGTCGGGTAACGGGCCAAATACTAACGGGTCTGGGCGGGTGCGGATTTAATTTTGATATTATCACGGGTGACGGGTCGGATCTGGTGCTGAACTTTGCGGGTACGGGCGGGGGCGGGTATCCAAAAATGGACCCGTGCAGGACTCTGTATTACATCTTGTAAAATGGGCATTATAGGTATGGAAGTAAAATAATGCCAAATGTTTTTGAAATAAAAAGCTTGTTGAATTGCACTATTTGAAAAAAATATGCATTACATTAGCTGTACTTGCATTTAGATGCACTGTATTTTTAAGGCTTGCATTTTTATGGGCTGAAATTCAACATGGTCGTATATTTAGGCTGTGAATATTTCAATTAAAAATATTTCACACACATTTTCATTATTAAAAATTCAATAATTCATATTCACCTTTTAGATTTCACTTCCAAAATATTCATTCATGTTTAAAAATACAACCTATAAAATTCAACTAGCAATTTTCAGTCCATTTTATTTCGCTTTACAAATTCGCTTCCACAAATTCAGTGGCTCAAATTCGGCAGAAAATTCAACATTTCACATCCGGGAACTGCAGGAAGAGCAGTAGAGTGCCGATGCATCATCTCTATCTGCTGTTGGTCTTCTTCACCAGCAGGTGCCGCTAGCGGCTGTTTAAGACGAGATCACGGCTAGTAAGTCATCATTCATTCATAAAAACAGATTTACAGAATTAGAGCAAGCGGTAAGTGAATGTGTGATGATTATCAGGGCCAGTATAAATGCAGAAAAGCTGATAAAGACACAAAAGCTGCATTTATGTTTAATTCAGTGTATTTACGCTTACTTTCCCAGTGTAGCTACAGCTTTCTCTCCAGTGAACAAGATAACGTTATTGCCCGATGCTGGTGTATAGATCAAACGTTAAATCTGAGATAGACATATATTTCTCTCTGTTGTTTAGTTTCCTTAACTTTATATCGCAGCGCTGTGTTGTAATACTAGGGCTTCCCTCATCCGTCATAGCTGCCATCAGGACATATAAACTCTTAACACAGCTTAATGGACTCGTACAGTGATATAAAAGACCAAACTCGCACCTCATTTGTGATGTAGGTTAGACTATATAGGCTCCAAGAAAGCAGATACTGGCATTAAGTTGATTTGACGCTGAACGTTTGATTATGATATTCGCAAATTTAGGGACTGTCTCTAAAGTTACAACATTATGTATTAACGTTTCTACCTTCAATAGCATTTAAAGAGAATGACTTAGTCACAAAACCAACTGTAAATTGTTCATCTAGGTGTCAGGTATAATGCAAACCTTTTAGATTTTTGATGTTTATTAAAATAAAAGGTAACACTTTATATTAAATAGTTGATATGAACGAACACTTCACAACTGCACTTCTACAGCACTTACTAATCTTTGTTAAAGTTAATTCCAGCATTTACTAATACATTATTAAAATCAAGAGTTGTATTTGTCAACTTTAGTTAATGCACAGTGAAGTAACATGAACAATGAACTGCTGTATTTTTATTAACGTTAACAAAGATTAACAAATACAACAACAAATGTGTTGCTCATGGATAGTTCACATTAGTTAATACATTATGAACCTTACTGTAAAGTGTTTCCAAATAAACTGTCAAGTAATATGTAAAGATTGCTATGTATTTCACTACTGTATTGGATCATACAAAAAAATGCCATAATTTAAAGCTCAATAGCATTTGATGAGAATGATTTACAATCACCAAAACTACCTGTGAAGTGTTCATCTATAGGTGCCAGGTCGAAGAGTGATGCACCCTTCTCTCTCTCTCTCTCTCTCTCTCACACACACACACACACACACACACACACACACATATTCAAACACACTCAACTCAAAGTACATGCACATATACTTTTTCTTTTTTTTACACATTCATCACACAATTAGTTCTACTTAGTTAATTTTATTTCTAAATTTAATTTAAAATTTGTATAAGCAGGATAATCTATGATCAGGTAAAATAAAAAATGAACAAAGTAAAAAAAAATTGTGTGATGAACGTGTAAAAAAAAAAAAAAGAAATAGTATATATGCATGTACTTTGAGTGGGGTGTGTTTGAATATGTATATGTGCATGTGTGTCTACAAGAGTTTGGTAGAAGGTAGAAACGTGAATACAGAATGTCGTAACTTTAGAGACGGTCCCTAAATTTGCGAATATCATAATCAAACGTTCAGCGTCAAATCAACTTTATGCCAGTATCTGCTTTCTTGGAGCCTATATAGTCTAACCTACATCACAAATGAGGTGCGAGTTTGGTCTTTTATATCACTGTACGAGTCCATTAAGCTGTGTTAAGAGTTTATATGTCCTGATGGCAGCTATGACGGATGAGGGAAGCCCTAGTATTACAACACAGCGCTGCGATACAAAGTTAAGGAAACTAAACAACAGAGAGAAATATATGTCTATCTCAGATTTAACGTTTGATCTATACACCAGCATCGGGCAATAACGTTATCTTGTTCACTGTAGAGAAAACTGTAGCTACACAGGGAAAGTAAGCGTAAAGACACTGAATTAAACATAAATGCAGCTTTTGTGTCTTTATCAGCTTTTCTGCATTTATACTGGCCCTGATAATCATCACACATTCACTTACCGCTTGCTCTAATTCTGTAAATCCGTTTTTATGAATGAATGATTTACTAGCGTTGCTTTGGTCTTCCTAAACAGCCGCTAGCGGCACCTGCTGGTGAAGAAAACTAACAGCAGATAGAGATGATGCATCGGCACTCTACTGCTCTTCCTGCAGTTCCCGGATGTGAAATGTTGAATTTTCTGCCGAATTTGAGCCACTGAATTTGTGGAAGCGAATTTGTAAAGTGAAATAAAATGGACTGAAAATTGCTAGTCGAATTTTATAGGTTGTATTTTTAAACAGAATAAATATCTTGGAAGTGAAATTTGAAATGTGAATATGAATTATTTAATTTTTGATAATGAAAATGTGTGTGAAATATTTTTAATTGAAATATTCACAGCTTAAATATACGACTGTGTTGAATTTCATCCCATAAAAATGCAAGCCTTAAAAATACAGTGCATCTAAATGCAAGTACAGCTAATGTAATGCATATTTTTTTTCAGTTAGAGCAATTCAACAAGCTTTTTATTTCAAAAACATTTGGCATTAATTTACTTCCATATATAGGTCCCCTTTAAGTAATATAGTTAAGTATTTACCATGGTAATTGTTGTTTTTGTAACCCCAAAATACCAATTTATTTTTGCTTTGTGTTATTTTTTATATTTTTAAATGACTGTGGTGGCTCATACCAACTTACCAACTTGTATGAACACAAACTATTTTGGGGCTGCTCTTCAAGAGTGAGAATTTCAACACATTTGAGAGTGTTGAAAATGATGTTATAACGTTACTCTGTGCGTTCGCTTGGCGGCTGTTATGAGAAACTTGTTTGAAACACACTGCAGTAAGATAGATCGATTTTAGAATATCATATTAAATACTGGATGGCTTGTGTTGATAAATGGCATGCGATTAATTTTAAAACATATTGTATGATGGAGAAAATTCTGTATTACTGTTAATAAAAATAAAGATGCATCTGATTATGCTATGTTATAGCTACTTCACAAAATAGTGTTTTTCTCTGAGGCATTAAAAGAAGAAAATTAGATTTAAAAAATAAGACTAAACGTGTTGAGCTATATAACAATATTTAGTTTTCAGTTTATAAATATATCAAAACAGTTGTTGTCACAGTCACCATCTGTCTCACCTTCCCCGAACTCCATTTCCCAGCATCCCTCTGTTTCCTCACCTGCACTCAGTTACCAATCACCTGCACCTGCAAACCATCCACTCATCAATCAGGCACTATAAAGACTCTCACTCCCTGCACCACAGTGTCTGGTCTTGTCTATTGCACGCACTACATCTAGTGCACCTGGACTCCTTACCTGTGATCCCCGAATCCTCTTCCATCTGTCATCAGCTCTCTATTCCCTGTGGACCCTTCACCTGCAAAGACATTCATCTATTAACTCTCCAGCTAAGTCACTGTTTCAAAGTGCTTGTTCATTGACTCATACTCTCCGTTGCCAGTGTCCGTGCCTCTGTTTAAAGAAACACCTGTTGATTCTGACAAAGCTTGACAGTTGTTCCCTTGTTTAATAAAACGTGTAATGCATTAAAGCGTCTTTGGTGTTTCCATGGTTTCTACAAAATAAAACCAGAAACCGAGGGTATGATACAATTTCAGTGGCTCAAATAAGGCAAAAAATTCAACATTTCACATCCGGGAACTGCAGGAAGAGCAGTAGAGTGCCGATGCATCATCTCTATCTGCTGTTGGTCTTCTTCACCAGCAGGTGCCGCTAGCGGCTGTTTAAGACGAGATCACGGCTAGTAAGTCATCATTCATTCATAAAAACAGATTTACAGAATTAGAGCAAGCGGTAAGTGAATGTGTGATGATTATCAGGGCCAGTATAAATGCAGAAAAGCTGATAAAGACACAAAAGCTGCATTTATGTTTAATTCAGTGTATTTACGCTTACTTTCCCAGTGTAGCTACAGCTTTCTCTCCAGTGAACAAGATAACGTTATTGCCCGATGCTGGTGTATAGATCAAACGTTAAATCTGAGATAGACACATATTTCTCTCTGTTGTTTAGTTTCCTTAACTTTATATCGCAGCGCTGTGTTGTAATACTAGGGCTTCCCTCATCCGTCATAGCTGCCATCAGGACATATAAACTCTTAACACAGCTTAATGGACTCGTACAGTGATATAAAAGACCAAACTCGCACCTCATTTGTGATGTAGGTTAGACTATATAGGCTCCAAGAAAGCAGATACTGGCATTAAGTTGATTTGACGCTGAACGTTTGATTATGATATTCGCAAATTTAGGGACTGTCTCTAAAGTTACAACATTATGTATTAACGTTTCTACCTTCAATAGCATTTACGGTAAAGAGAATGACTTAGTCACAAAACCAACTGTAAATTGTTCATCTAGGTGTCAGGTATAATGCAAACCTTTTAGATTTTTGATGTTTATTAAAATAAAAGGTAACACTTTATATTAAATAGTTGATATGAACGAACAATGAACTGCACTTCTACAGCACTTACTAATCTTTGTTAAAGTTAATTCCAGCATTTACTAATACATTATTAAAATCAAGAGCTGTATTTGTCAACTTTAGTTAATGCACAGTGAAGTAACATGAACAATGAACTGCTGTATTTTTATTAACGTTAACAAAGATTAACAAATACAACAACAAATGTGTTGCTCATGGATAGTTCACATTAGTTAATACATTATGAACCTTACTGTAAAGTGTTTCCAAATAAACTGTCAAGTAATATGTAAAGATTGCTATGTATTTCACTACTGTATTGGATCATACAAAAAAATGCCATAATTTAAAGCTCAATAGCATTTGATGAGAATGATTTACAATCACCAAAACTACCTGTGAAGTGTTCATCTATAGGTGCCAGGTCGAAGAGTGATGCACCCTTCTCTCTCTCTCTCTCTCTCTCTCACACACACACACACACACACACACATATTCAAACACACTCAACTCAAAGTACATGCACATATACTTTTTCTTTTTTTTACACATTCATCACACAATTAGTTCTACTTAGTTAATTTTATTTCTAAATTTAATTTAAAATTTGTATAAGCAGGATAATCTATGATCAGGTAAAATAAAAAATGAACAAAGTAAAAAAAAAATTGTGTGATGAACGTGTAAAAAAAAAAAAAAAAAAAAGAAATAGTATATATGCATGTACTTTGAGTGGGGTGTGTTTGAATATGTATATGTGCATGTGTGTCTACAAGAGTTTGGTAGAAGGTAGAAACGTGAATACAGAATGTCGTAACTTTAGAGACGGTCCCTAAATTTGCGAATATCATAATCAAACGTTCAGCGTCAAATCAACTTTATGCCAGTATCTGCTTTCTTGGAGCCTATATAGTCTAACCTACATCACAAATGAGGTGCGAGTTTGGTCTTTTATATCACTGTACGAGTCCATTAAGCTGTGTTAAGAGTTTATATGTCCTGATGGCAGCTATGACGGATGAGGGAAGCCCTAGTATTACAACACAGCGCTGCGATACAAAGTTAAGGAAACTAAACAACAGAGAGAAATATATGTCTATCTCAGATTTAACGTTTGATCTATACACCAGCATCGGGCAATAACGTTATCTTGTTCACTGTAGAGAAAACTGTAGCTACACTGGGAAAGTAAGCGTAAATACACTGAATTAAACATAAATGCAGCTTTTGTGTCTTTATCAGCTTTTCTGCATTTATACTGGCCCTGATAATCATCACACATTCACTTACCGCTTGCTCTAATTCTGTAAATCCGTTTTTATGAATGAATGATTTACTAGCGTTGCTTTGGTCTTCCTAAACAGCCGCTAGCGGCACCTGCTGGTGAAGAAAACTAACAGCAGATAGAGATGATGCATCGGCACTCTACTGCTCTTCCTGCAGTTCCCGGATGTGAAATGTTGAATTTTCTGCCGAATTTGAGCCACTGAATTTGTGGAAGCGAATTTGTAAAGTGAAATAAAATGGACTGAAAATTGCTAGTCGAATTTTATAGGTTGTATTTTTAAACAGAATAAATATCTTGGAAGTGAAATTTGAAATGTGAATATGAATTATTTAATTTTTGATAATGAAAATGTGTGTGAAATATTTTTAATTGAAATATTCACAGCTTAAATATACGACTGTGTTGAATTTCATCCCATAAAAATGCAAGCCTTAAAAATACAGTGCATCTAAATGCAAGTACAGCTAATGTAATGCATATTTTTTTTCAGTTAGAGCAATTCAACAAGCTTTTTATTTCAAAAACATTTGGCATTAATTTACTTCCATATATAGGTCCCCTTTAAGTAATATAGTTAAGTATTTACCATGGTAATTGTTGTTTTTGTAACCCCAAAATACCAATTTATTTTTGCTTTGTGTTATTTTTTATATTTTTAAATGACTGTGGTGGCTCATACCAACTTACCAACTTGTATGAACACAAACTATTTTGGGGCTGCTCTTCAAGAGTGAGAATTTCAACACATTTGAGAGTGTTGAAAATGATGTTATAACGTTACTCTGTGCGTTCGCTTGGCGGCTGTTATGAGAAACTTGTTTGAAACACACTGCAGTAAGATAGATCGATTTTAGAATATCATATTAAATACTGGATGGCTTGTGTTGATAAATGGCATGCGATTAATTTTAAAACATATTGTATGATGGAGAAAATTCTGTATTACTGTTAATAAAAATAAAGATGCATCTGATTATGCTATGTTATAGCTACTTCACAAAATAGTGTTTTTCTCTGAGGCATTAAAAGAAGAAAATTAGATTTAAAAAATAAGACTAAACGTGTTGAGCTATATAACAATATTTAGTTTTCAGTTTATAAATATATCAAAACAGTTGTTGTCACAGTCACCATCTGTCTCACCTTCCCCGAACTCCATTTCCCAGCATCCCTCTGTTTCCTCACCTGCACCTGCAAACCATCCACTCATCAATCAGGCACTATAAAGACTCTCACTCCCTGCACCACAGTGTCTGGTCTTGTCTATTGCACGCACTACATCTATTGCACCTGGACTCCTTACCTTTGATCCCCGAATCCTCTTCCATCTGTCATCAGCTCTCTATTCCCTGTGGACCCTTCACCTGCAAAGACATTCATCTATTAACTCTCCAGCTAAGTCACTGTTTCAAAGTGCTTGTTCATTGACTCATACTCTCCGTTGCCAGTGTCCGTGCCTCTGTTTAAAGAAACACCTGTTGATTCTGACAAAGCCTGACAGTTGTTCCCTTGTTTAATAAAACGTGTAATGCATTAAAGCGTCTTTGGTGTTTCCATGGTTTCTACAAAATAAAACCAGAAACCGAGGGTATGATACAATTGATAGGCGGCGACTCAGACGTCCCAGAGCCTGTTTTAATTGCTTTTTTTTTTTTTTCTCTCGATTTACAAATAGTTAAAAACATTTGGGATATTGTAAGTACTCAAGTGAACAAAATATATAACACTGGCCTAGTGGTTTTTGGATATTTCACTGCAAAAATCTTACACATTGCACCTTTTAATAACCTTAAATTACCTTTTACTGTTTATTCATCAGTATTAGTCATATTCTTTCAATTCATGTGCATGTTTATATATATATATATATATATATAATTAGGAATATAATGGGATTTATATAGGAATGTGGGTCCCATGGCCAAACCACTGATCTAATTAATGAGTCATCAAAGAGACGAGTGTCAGGAAACTAAGAACAAAGGTAAACTAGATGACTAAATAGAATAAACAGAACTGATGAAAACAATGAAAATGAATACCAAACTGAACATAACTGTGACGGTCTTTCATCCACTCCTATTTTTCCTGCATTTTCTCTTACCAGTTTCACTGGGGAGGCGGGGTTTTAATGACAATTTTCATTCCTCTGAATCTGGATGTTAGTTTCTTGCTGCACTGACGAGGAATACACAATGGACATCTACACATCAAATGCATACTGTATGGCAATCCACCTTTTAAAGTTGGTTGTCAGTGGAATCCAGGTTATTTTCTTTTATATCTACAAAATAAATTATATAACTTTTTCTGCTTAATTTGCAGGTTTAATGACAATCTTGTTTGTGTTTTCCACACCCTCTGGACAAGGTAAGAATGGAATCATGATTATACTTTAGATATGTTTTAGAGGCATCTATAGGTTTTATTGAATTAACAAATATAGTTTTATAAGACATTAATAGGTCCTTTTCATTGCCATTAAAGTGAAATAACTGAACATAAACATACAAGCTTGATAAAAATGCTCATTTTATAAGAAAATTTCAGATGGCACTTTGGAGGCTTTTGCATCTGAAGTCTTCAAATGATTGATTGAGATAATTTCAGTAGTTTTGTTGATCAAAGGAGTGAAAAAACATTTAGCACATGAGAATAACCACTGATTGAAAAAAAGATGCACAGTAATTAGCAATGTGACTTGTAATTATTATTACTATTATAATAATTATTTTATCATTTTTACTTTAGAGTTTTCTCTCAATTTAATATTAAGAGAATCTAACATTTAGTTTTGTTGAAACAGAAGGAATAGGAAGAAATTAGGCATTGAGAATTTATCTAAATTATTAGTTTTGGTTAGGAGAAACAGCAACTTCTAATTCAGACAGTTTAATTTCACTCTCATTGAGTTAAAAGCTTCAGACAGTCCCACAAATGCATGCTGCAATCAACAAATATATTATGCATGGTTTTGCAAGCTCACCATAAATTACACCAATGTATACATATCCTGTGACAGCTATCATTTAATGCACAAATAACTAAAACTAAAATAAAGGCCTACTTAAGTGTACTTAAAGAGGGTACACTTTCATGACAATATAGATTTTTAACATGGTTAAGTTGTAATAATATGAAGGTGAAGTGTTTTTTATGTTCAAATAAATTCTCTTAACCTGGATTATCGTTCATTGACTAGTATTTGTTTATTCATATATCTTCCTTAAAAGGGTAAACATTGAGACTCCCGATCTCAGTTCAGATCTCTCTGTCAGTCTGAACAAAACATACACACACACAATGATCCCAAAATCCCAGTTTCGACAAAAATGGCACTGCTCCATATGTGTTCACGGTGTGTGTGTGTTCAATTGTAACTGCTGTGTGTGTACATGGATGGGTGAAATGCAGAGCACCATGGGACACCATACTTGGCCACATGTACAAAAACATTGCATTCAATTAGCACTTAAGTATATCCTATTAAAGTATATAATTCCCATGATAAGTGCTCTTTTTTACAAGTTCGTTTGATCATATAATCACAGGGCAATCATAGCCCTTGAGCATACATAGAGCGATGAATGTAGCTAGGCCAAAGGTGGAGAAGGGGAGGAGGAGGGATGGTTGAGCTATGTCATCGTAAAAGAAGGTAAGTTAAGACATTGCTTCGTGTTTAGATGCACATGCTCCTTTCAAACTTGCGTCATGGACTTCATTTAAAAGAATGCTATACAGACTCTTTCACAAGAATCAGTTTTGTCTTGTTTTTTTATAGTTATTCAAACTAATTTGTTGTTCCTATTATTTATTTGTCTCCTAGGTGATGTATCTAAAGGATTGAGTCAACTAGAGACTGACTACTGTAATTCTCTTCCCTACAATCCCGTAAATCAGATTTGTTGTAATGGCAC
This sequence comes from Chanodichthys erythropterus, assembly GCF_024489055.1. Lineage (NCBI taxonomy): Eukaryota > Metazoa > Chordata > Actinopteri > Cypriniformes > Xenocyprididae > Chanodichthys > Chanodichthys erythropterus. The sequence continues at coordinate 41,175,832 of NC_090227.1, read as the reverse complement.
CATTCAGACTCGAAGCAGTGCTCACACAGCATGCTGTGGTCAAGGTAGACGATACACTCGATCTGGCTTTAAAAATGAGTCAGTGTTTGCGTTGTTTTATCTTTTCCTGTTGCCTGTTTTTATGACATTTTTGACATTTTAAGATGATTCATTTACAGACTTGTACATAACAACAACTCAGGCATGTTGTGGTGACAACACAACCCTTGAACTGAAGGAAGATATCTCTTGTTGTGGCAGTAAATCATTTAACAGGATGACCGACTGCTGCTGTTCTAAAAATAACACTCTTGAAGTGAATCACAAAGATGAAGAATGCTGTCTGACATCTTCAAAAGGTTTGTCTTCTAGCTGTTAGAGGGATTATTTGCCTTATAATAACTGTTCTGTATATTTTGATTAAACTGAATGAATGACTGAATGAATGCATCTCTGTTTAAAGGTACAATTTGTGATATTTTTTTCCGCTAGAGGTCGCTAGAAGCCTATTCAAAACAAAGGCGTAGTTTGATGACGCCAAGTTTTAGAGCGGAAACTTGGGACATATGGTCTCCATCTCAATGGACGGTGCAAAAGCATAGGGATTGGAGTCTGGAAGAACTCATGTTCGTGGATGCGATTATTAACGTTACTGTAGTATGAAGCAGAGCAGGACCGAGTGTTGCGGGAGCTGAACGAGGAGCTGGAGCGATTGATCAACACACGCCTCACAAGCAGCGGGACTTTTATTATGACACAGTCGCCGGCGCCGCTTCCGCTTTTCCAGTCATGAGTTTACGGGAGCTGTCCTTGTCGACAGAACCAGCGGCAGATGGTAAACAGTAATTATGTTCCATAAATAAGTAACACAATCCACCATAAAACGTGCAAGAAGTAAATAAGGAACTGCTTGAAGCGAGCTAGTGGTTTGCTGGACGCTAGACACTACTTCCGCATTTGTCCACGGCACTGTTGTCATGTGGTTTCTACGTCGGTAAAGGCGGTAACAAAGGTAACTGACGTCATTGACAGGCGACTGCACTGCCCCGTGTCACTGTTAAGAATGGGAATTTTCTCATGATTTACAAGTAGTTGAAAACCTTAGAGATATTGTTAGTAATCAGCTGGACAAAATATATAACACTAGCCTAGTGGTTTTTGGATATTTTACTGCAAAAATTTTACATATTGTACCTTTAAGTACAGGTAAAGTTGTGTGGCATCCTCATTAGCCACTTAAACAATACATTGCAGTAAAATAAAATATGACAATAAATGTACCACATTTTTTATCTGTAATGGTAAAATGTTAACTTGGAATCATGTAATTTTCAACCTGAGAGAATTGTCACTCCACTCGAAACTCTGACACATCAAAAAGTTTAGTTATCGTAAAAGCAGTTTAATCTAAATGAGGTTTGTTCTCATGGGTCAAGCAAATACGTTTGAGCTTGTGTAAGGTGTTTGATGTGCTCATCAACATGTACGTGCACAGATCAATGTTAATATGCAAATAAAAACCTAAATTTAATCTGCACATCATACAGTGGATATAAAAAAGACTACACACCCCTGTAAAAAATTAAACGAAGATTAATCATTTCACAGTTTTTGCTATTGAAACACAATGTGACAGAGAAAAAAAACTTGGAATAATTCTGAAAGTGTGCACACCCCATAACTAATATTTAGTTGAAGCACCTGTTGATTTTAAACATCACTCATGCCTTGTCCAAATACTCACACTTGTGGTCTTGGCCACTTGAAAACTCGTGCATGTGACAGGAAGTAGGTGCGCAAGACTATCCTATGTCTTAAAAATGCCCAAGTGCAGTGGTCTTAATGCACACTAAACCCACACTATCTTGAATACCGCTTCTGAGAGCTATTCGAGGCTAAGCATATCCCATCATGCATTATGTTCGGGAACTCACATGCCCCGAAATCGCGAGATGTCATGGAAAACATACAACTGTAAGTTAATTATATAATACATATAATTTGGTAGTAAAATATAAGTGTTGCACATTTTATTGATGCAAAGATGAGTAGGCTATTTTGTACAACATTTGCAACTGATTTTTATCACTTAAAGAAGCACCACAATTTTAAAATAGTGTCTTCTGTTACATATTAACCACCACTGAACAGACATTTCGAAGTGTATTTTAAAATGCATAGTATTGAAAATAATAAATAAAAAAATAAAAAAACTGTAAACGCTTGCATCGTTTGCAAGATTATAAGTGTGTCCCATTAGGTACTCAAAAGTTCTACACACACTTGCAGGCTTCACGCCCACTTGAACACTTGGGTCAAATACAGGAAATACGTCATGTAAATAGACAAGTGGTCAAGTGCAAAGACCGCAAGTGTGGGTATTTGGACAAGGCTACAGTCTTCGCACATCTTGACTTGTGAATGTTTTTCCACTCTTCTTTACCGAATACAGAAATCTCAGCAGACTTACTTCTGTTCCTTGACAGTTTTCTAGCATTTTACAGGTTGAGGACACCCTGTAATGTTTGCATTTTGTTCTGTTTAGTTCATGTTTGGAGTGTTCTGAGTATCCATGGTTTGTTTTGAATAGCGTTTGAGTTCAGCTGTGTTTAGTTTAAGTGTGTTTCAGTCTGTTCTTTGTCGGTTCTCTGTACACTACTGCACTTAGATCCTCTCCATTTGCTGCAATCTCGTGTGACACACCTCTTTTCCTCACTTCTAACTATTCCTATCCCAACCTGAGAAGAGGGGAGTACGCCAAATATGCATAACCTTTACTCTATTTACAGTGGGTACGGAAAGTATTCAGACCCCCTTCAATTTTTCACTCTTTGTTATATTGCAGCCATTTTTTTTCCTCATTAATGTACACACAGCACACCATATTGACAGAAAAACACAGAATTGTTGACATTTTTGCAGATTTATTAAAAAAGAAAAACTGAAATATCACATGGTCCTAAGTATTCAGGCCCTTTGCTCAGTATTTAGTAGAAGCACCCTTTTGATCTAATACAGCCATTTCACAATCTACAGTCTTTTTGGGAAAGATGCAACAAGTTTTTCACACCTGGATGCAACAAGTTTTTCCTCAAGGCTCTTCTCCCCCGATAGCTCAGTTTGGTCGGACGGCCAGCTCTAGGAAGGGTTCTGGTCATCCCAAACGTCTTCCATTGAAGGATTATGGAGGCCACTGTGCTCTTAGGAACCTTAAGTGCAGCAGAAAGTTTTTTGTAACCTTGGCCAGATCTGTGCCTTGCCACAATTCTGTCTCTGAGCTCTTCAGGCAGTTCCTTTGACCTCATGATTCTCATTTGCTCTGACATGCACTGTGAGCTGTAAGGTCTTATATAGACAGGTGTGTGGCTTTCCTAATCAAGTCCAATCAGTATAATCAAACACAGCTGGACTCAAATGAAGGTGTAGAACCATCTCAAGGATGATCAGAAGAAAGGGACAGCACCTGAGTTAAATATGAGTGTCACAGCAAAGGGTCTGAATACTTAGGACCATGTGATATTTCAGTTTTTCTTTTTTAATAAATCTGCAAAAATGTCAACAATTCTGTGTTTTTCTGTCAATATGGGGTGCTGTGTGTACATTAATGAGGGGGAAAAAATTTACTTAAATTATTTTAGCAAATGGCTGCAATATAACAATGAGTGAAAAATTTAAGGGGGTCTGAATACTTTCCGTACCCACTGTATTATATGTAAGTGTGAACTCATGAACATTTGTTTTCCGAAGATGAACAAAAGTCTTATAGGTTTGGAAATTATATTAGGCTGAGTAAATGTAAATGATGACAGAATTTTTCTGTCTTTGAGTTCAGCTGTGTTCTGTTTATTAATTCCTTTGTTTGTTCAGTGTATTTAAGCCCTGTGTGACATAATTCTTACTTCCTATTTTGATGTATTTGTCTCACTCTATCATCCATTCTTTTTTTCTCTCTTCTCTAGGACCTGAAATAAAATCCCCAGAGTATATCAGTTGCTCAGGAATAAATTACAAGAGGGAATCAGGTCTTACTCAGGTCAGAATTCTTTTCATAGACAGTTTTAATTATGGCAGAGAGTAAGTTCAATAGCATTTACTGAAAATAGCAGTATACTGAATTTGCATTGTGTAAAATAAATAGTGTTAGATGTTAGGCTATTTATATTTGCTGCAAAGTGACAAATAGGCTACTAATTACACCTAAGTGAATTGTAGTAAGCTGTAAAACAGTTTGCATTAACAGTTTCATTATAGTCTACCTGTGGCTAATACCCAATTGGATTTAATTTAGAATTAAACAATGAAGAATGCTGATATTTTGAATGTTACTACTTAAAGGTGCACTATGTGAACATTTTTGGTTCAAAGTTAACCAAATTTAAAAAAGGAGTCAATACATCATTGTTTCTTTGTTTTACCCTGATTCACTATGGTAATCCTATTATAAGGAAATTACAAGGAAATTTTAATTCTGAAGTGAAATAATACTTTAAACCTCCCTGACAGCAACAGAGTGACAGCCCAGACCTGGCCCATATCCAGTCTGCATGTAATCCACATGTACCAGATGTGGGCTGGATATGTTGCTGTCTGGGCTATTAGGGAATGTTTCATGAGCAGTCGGATAATCTCTCACACTTTTTTAGATACGAGATAGAAACAAATTCATTCGCACAGTCACGCAAAGCCAAAGCATAACCAAAACAATGTATCTATGCAGTTTTGTTAGCTAGAGGGACAGAATTTACATAGTGTACATTTAACTAAAAAATATAGTCCATTTCCGAACAAACTTTGTATATATGTGTTTCAGTGCTGTGGTAAAAATCTCTACAGTCTGTCAGATGTCAATGTGCTGTGCTGTAATGGAATCCTTCATCTCAATGTGCCTGAGCAGTCAGAGTGTGTTGGAGGTCTAATATATACTCAAAAACAGCTCAAGATGAGCTGTGGCTCACAAATATATGACCACCACAAACAGAGATGCTGCTCGGGTGATCTCTACAACACAAGTAAAGCAGAATGCTGTGGAAACCTCTTGCTGGAACATAATAGCAACAAAATTTGCTGTTCTTCCTCAACCCATGCCATGCTTCACAACACCAAACCAAATCACTTTTGCTGTGGGCATTACTACTACTACGCGTCCGTGTGGAGCTGCTGTGCTGAACATCTCAAACCAACACCAAACCATGATAGCTTTCATCCAGAATACAGACTTAAACCACTAACGGATCTGATTCCTGACATATGCCATAAAACAGGTGATGAGCCCTGTTCAGGTTTTGATCCTGTGCAACATGAAATGTTAACACTAATTTTTTATTTAGTCAAATCAAATGAGTGATCTGTGTATGTGTTTGATGCTAGTGCTCTTTGGCAAAGTGGAGAGTGTGGTACTTCAGAATAATCAGCGTCACATTGTGGTGAGAGTCATTGTGAAGGTCAGCGGGATATCAGAAGGGCCTTTACTTTACCTGATCCTGGATCACTGCAGCTCTCCAGCGCTAGAGAATGGCATGACCTACCTTTGGGAGACAAACAACAACAACAGAGAGTACAAGCCTCTCTCCATCCCTGTTGATGTAACCACTGATATTCACATGTTCTTTACAGCATGTAACCTAAATCTCATGCAAGCCTTAAGTGTCAACACCTGTTCACAAACGCTCCATATTCAGGGTGGATTTTCATATCAGGGAAACTTTTGAATAGCATCCCTTAGGTGCCATTTATGTTTTTACCTTGTATACAGATAAAACTGCATTTCCTTTATTAAGATTTATTAAGCAAGTTTTTATGAATTAAGCTATAACAACATAATATATCTGTGCAAATGTTACTTTGAAGTGACTTGAATGAGCAGGATAGTTTAAAGATGTCTTTCCTTGATTCCTTTGTCTTATATCCTAGCATTCTGTAGCTTATACGGTCACAGAATTCAGTGTAACAGATTATATAGATTAATATTGGCCTGACTAGACCTTTCTGGTGCAATTTATCTCACATTAAGTATTAACAAAGACTATAGAATAACACAGGACGTGTCACTCAAATTGTTTTGAATGGGAGAAAGTGTAACACGCGATATGGCGGAATAAGTCCCGCCTTCTAAATAAGAGCCAATCGCCGACTGGTAAAATCATCGCGTCACTGCAGCAGCCGTTAGAAGCACTGGTTTCTATCCGCTTGTTAAGTCATGACGTAAAGAACCCAATTTCCGGGTCCAAGCCTCGACTCGTTTCACTTGAGAATGCCATCGACGGCCGTTTATGAGCGCTATTTATTCACATTAAACATCAATCATTTCAAAAAGTTAAACATTTTAAATACTTACAGTCTACACAACAGTCTCCGTGCTCACAGCATCACAAATATTAATATTTTAATGATTTATAAAAGATGAATCATTGTCTGGCCATCTGGAATTTTGATATGGAGATAAAGGTTTTAATTATATATTTTTTTGTAGTATTTCACCACATCGTGTATGTATATTAGCACCGTTTGTTGTTTTCTTGTGGTATGAGATAGAGCGTTAGGACCCGGAAGCGCTGCCGCGTGACGTCAGACTTAACAACCGGATAGAAACAGTCAGACGCGCGCCTCTGAAACATGGCAGTAGAGACACGCATTTAGGTCTGCACATGCGATTAGCTTGATCCAGCCTAAAAAATATGTTTTTTTTGTCATGATTCGAGCGTTTGGATAAAACATTTATAAGACAGCTGTTGTCAGATTTCATTGGTGATTTCAAATATGAAATGTAATCATAAGGTTGGCGAACAGTTTTGGAGAATTTGATGTTTCCCCATTCAAAGAGATAGGGCACGATGCCCAGGATGCCCGAGAGGCGTTTCAAAGATGGCCAAGTGAAATGACTTGTCTTAAAGGGACTTTGGTATTAATATGTCTTGAATACATCATTACTTACCAAACATAAATTGGCCGAACTTCTGTTGGATTATTTATCAATTAGGTAACTTTAAAAAGTTAAACTACTATGAAAATGTGAGCACAAAGAGATAATGAATTATCTATTATTTAATATCATGTACTGTATTTGATATTTAATCAACCTCAGGTCTATTCCAATTTACAGACAGGTTTTACAGTCCAAGTAAAAAAGGTGTTTTGATGATGTTTGATTCATTTTTGTTTTTATAAAAAAAAGAATTGTTCATTTAAAAGCTAAAAGTGGCTTGCGTCCTAATTCATCATTTAGAAGACAACTACATTAAATTTTATTTTGCATATGAGCTCAACCATACATTTGTTATACCATTACTTGACTGATTTATGTTTAATATTGTATCTTGTGTGAATACATAATATACACTTCATCTGTTATAATTGTGCAGCTACTATATACCATATATAAACTGTATTTATGCTATATACAATTTTAAAAAACAAATTCGTCATGCAGCTTTCATATTTGTTGTTGTTTCAGTATATTTGGTGATACAGTTAGACATGGAATTTTTTTCAGCAGGTATATTGTCATTTGTAAATGTACCAATCAAACCATTTATTTCAAAATAAATATATTTGTGAGCATTGTGAGCAGTGTTTTTTATGTATAAAGTGCTCAACAACCTAATATTCATCTTTGCATAATGGGTTTATAATATAGTGTCATCTAAAACATACATTAACCCAACTGAGAGGTAGAGTGAGCATAACAATGCTATGATTGACACAGTGAGTATTTGCATTGATAAAATAAGAAAGATTGGATATTTTATTCTGAATTCTGATTGCCATTACTGTGAAGCAAGCAGAGAGGTTCCTGAAGAAGATACAAGAAATGAGGACTCAAGGGGAAATGGTTATACCAGCATGGTGTATTCACTAGAATTTTGACTAAAAATAGTAGTTTTTAGATAACATATTGTGGCGAGTGGGGCGTGGTTCGGCGAGGTCTGCAACGGGAGAGAGTATCTGGAGATCCTTGGTGAGTGAGCGGGTTAAATGTAAATCACGAACACCTGTATCTCATTTCAGTAATTGGTGCGGAGACAGGATATAACGCAGTGAGAAGCAGGAGTCGGTGAGAGAGAGGGGAACTGCTGACTGAGCCGCTGGTGCACGACAACGCTGCTGGAGTGAAGTCCATTGTGGATTGTGGATTGTGGATTGTGGATTGTGGATTGTGGATTGTGGATTGTGGATTGTGGATTGTGGATTGTGGATTGTGGATGCAGAGACTGGAGTGAAGCCCTTTGTGGTTTATTTTGTTTTGCTGTTGTGCGTTGGAGTTTTTGTTGGACATTTACGAAAATAAAGCTCAGTCAGCAGTTAAACGCCGACCCTGTCCCCTTCCTTCCTATATCTACGAACATTGTCTATACTACACATATCTATTTACATATTTCCAGCATTGTGAAGGCTTAAGCTGACTGTTTTTTACACAGTTGTGTAAAATCTCATACTTCCCTACTATATAGTAGTAAGCGAAAAAATAACGAAAAAAATGACTATATGACAAAATAAGTATGTCCAAATTCACAGTACTCATAATAGGCAAAAAGTGTCCAAAAATATCCCATTAGACCACAGGAGAGGATTTGTGAATGGCGGTGTAGCAATGCAACTGACACTGGTAGGTCACATGATAATGACAACATGGCGAATGTAGTATGTCCAGACAACATTCATACTACACACATACTATATTTTCTTTTTTAGCAGTCGTGAGGTAATTACTTATTCAAAAGAAATACCTACTCAAGAGAGTATGCAATTTTGGACATAGCCCTATAGTTTATTGTATCGTTTATCATTTTCATTAGTGTAATTTTTAATTTAATTTTTAGAGCCTCATATATTGAACTAAATCAAGTTAACTTAAACATTTCAAGAGGGTTACCAACATGTGGGGATGGTTAGGATTATCAATTAAAAATGAAATAGGCGACTCTCTACAGAAACATTTGTGTTTGCATGTATGCTGGTTTAAAGTCTCATATCTTGATAGTAATCACTATTTTAAGCGGTCTAAATGTATTTTTATAAACATGCATCTTCAGTGGAAGGCGTAGGACCATAAAATGTCCGTTCAATCATTGCATTCGGTCCGAATGAAATGATAGCATGTGTTCCCTGTCAGTCAACATATGTTTGCATACCACTGACTGCGCAACCTGTTCATGCAGACATCGTCATCAGCGCGTTCATGTACAATGGCAGGCAAACAGCCTAACTTTAGTTAAAGGGTTAGCTCTCCCAAAAATTCAAATAATGTAATTTATTTTCCCATGCCGCTCCACACCCGTAAGACCTTCGTTAATCTTCGGAATGCAAATTAAGATATTTTTGTTGAAATCCAATGGTTCTGTTAGGCCTGCATAGGGAGCAATGATATTTCCTCTCTCAAGATCCATAAAGGTATTAAAAACATGTTTAAATCAGTTCATGTGAGTACAGTGGTTCAAAAATAATATTATAAAGCGACAAGAATATTTTTGGTGCGGCAAAAAAACTAAATAACGACTTTAGCGATGGCTGATTTCAAAACACTGCTTCAGGAAGCTTCAGAGCGTTATGAATCAGTGTGTCGAATCAGCGGTTAGGAGCGCCAAAGTCACGTGATTTCAGCAGTTTGGCGATTTGACATGAGATCCGAATCATGATTCGACACAGAAGAATCATAACACTCCGAAGCTTCCTGAAGCAGTGTTTTGAAATCGGCCATCACTAAATAAGTCATTATTTTGTTTTTTTGGTGCACCAAAAATATTCTCCTCATTTTATAATATTAATATTGAACTACTGTACTCACATGAACTGATTTAAATATGTTTATAGTACCTTTATGGATCTTGAGAAAGGAAATATCATTGCTCCCTATATGCAGGCCTCACTGAGCCATCGGATTTCAACAAAAATATCTTAATTTGTGTTCCGAAGATTAACAAAGGTCTTACGGGTGTAGAACGGCATGAGGGTGAGTAATAAATTACATTATTTTAATTTTTGGGTGAACTAACCCTTTAAAATTTCTCACCTGTGAACGACACATGATGTCCAGGCAATAATGTTGTCTCTGGTCGTCTCTCTTGTGGTCTGTGCACGTTCCTGTGTTTTGCAGTGGCTTTGGATGACGCTTTGCAGGGAGAGTGAGAGATTGTATGCTTTCAATGTTAGCAGGCTAAAGTTAGCATTTCCCAGATCGCCTACTGCACCTTTAAATGTAAATAATTAACTAAATAATTCTTGAAAATTAATACAGAATAAGTAATTAATATCGAATAGTACGTGCTCTAAAATAGTACAAACTGCTAGTACATACAAAAAAACGAGGGTCCTCCTAGAAATGCGATCCTGAAACTGCAGGCTCGGGTCTTGCAGGACCTTATTCAGCGCTCGTAACCGCAGTAACCGCGTCTCCATGGAAACGTAACAACAAACTACCACTGTAGAGAGTCGGTTTTATTGCTAGTAGGCTGGCTGTGGTCAACACTGCTGTTATTCTTTCTTTTTTTTTATTTTAAACACATAAATTATAAAGAGTGGCAATTACCGTTCACTTTGTTGTGGCTCTGTTGTCATAACTTTTATCCTATGAAGTGTTTCACATAAGCTCAAAAGAAATGGTAAGTAACTTAACGTTACACACACTATAACATGAATGTTATGAGTCGATTCTTTTTTTATTAGTGAATCAAAAAATGGACCAAAAACGAACTGTTTTGTTGTTGTATTACGGACTCGTGAGATTAAAATCATATAACTACTCACTAGTTGGTCATTTGACATTATTTCAGCCTCAAAGCGCTGCGTCTTCGAGTGGGAAGCTGTCGAGCAGCAGCAATTTGACGCGCCGCTATCGCACACGAGCCCTCACCTCTCATGTGGACGAGACCCTCTTTGGGACCCCCAAACAGGTAGACAAAAGCTTACTCTATGGTCTTAGACATTAAATGAAAAGAAAAGGAAGATCCAACAGCCTGTTTAATCTTTCTCAGCATTCTGCTGCTGATATGAAAGATGCTGAGGGCAGAAGCGTGAGGTCAAGGTCACTGTCAAGCTCTGCTCCTGCAACCAAAGAGCCAAAGATGGAGACGGTCCGTATCATCACCAAAGACCTCATCAGAGACCTCAGGCAAGTAGAAGCAGAAGGTTTTTACACTGTGGATATATGTAGTTATCCTTACTGACAGATTTATCTGTACAGAATTAGTTATGTTGGTGTAACCTGATTTGACTTGAACAAAACCAGTCAATTTGTTACCATATAAGTGCATGTTTTTATCCCTGAACTGCATATTTTGGCCATTTGTGTTATCGTTATTTTTTAAAGGGGTCATGAATTGACATATAAGAGGTCATTCATTGTACAATAAAAACATCCTGTAAGTTCTGAAACTTACAGTAAGTCCAAAAACCAAGATCTGAAAATGACCCATTTTTGATTTTGTCACATTTATGACTTAGGCTACTAGTGTGGCGAAAGACTCTCTTTCTGCACAATTAGATCAACGCCGACTTCTCCATCATCACATCTTTGGCCCTGCCCACTGGCCGATCAACTGACTAAAAATAACATTAGCTTCTAAAAGATCCTATTGTTAAGAACGTTTTTAAAGGATTATTTCACTTCAGGATTAAATTATTCAGAATTAGTTTAGAAAATGGTCTTTTATTTCTATATTATAAAATAATAATAAAAAATGCATGACCCCTTTAAGTCTGCTCTTTGCTCTTGTTTTGTTGAACCAGAATCCCAAGTGAGGACCCATCTGGGCAGTCTGTTATCCTGTCTTCAGCTGAGTTCAGGCGAATCATGGTGGAGTCTCATGTTCCTAGTGAAGAGGAGAAGGCAGCTGTGCTGGAGGCCCAACGCCAAGCCCGCGAGGAAGCCATGGTGAGCCAAGAATGTCATAATCTCAGTCTGCAATTGAACTTGAACACTTTATGGTTACTCATATGGAGGAGCGGATCTACCCAGGTTGCATTGGTTGGCCACGGCCACCATAAGAAAAAAACATTTGTAGCCACCCAGAATTATCCTAGTATAAAATATAAATGTTTCCTGTATTGCCTTTTGCCAGCTGTGCTTCATTGTGATGACAATAAAAAGCCACTCGGAACGGAAATAATAATCAGCTGAAATGAAACCGCAGAGCTGTTTGTATTTTTCTTCAGTTCCTGTGTCAATTCCTTACTGCATTGTGTTTACAATTAATTACTACATTATGAGAAATTATTTAAAAAAAAAGTTTATTCTTTGTGCATGCATGCACATTTTTCCAAGAATGAATTAAACAAACAATTATGTATGAATGGAATTGAAGAACTCAATGAAACAACAACACTAATGTTATCATTATGTTAGAATAAAACAATGAAACCACATCATCTCTTGGTTATAATTTATTTCCCAGGACACATTATACAGCGTACGTTTACACCATCACATTAAGAGTGCAAAGGAGAACAAGTAGGAAATGCAACATTACTTTAATAATATAATGTGTATGATGTGCCCTAATTATAACATATTTACAAAAATATAAGCGTCCAGCGGGTGAACGGTCCTACTTCTCAGGCAGCCTATGATTTCACGAAATTCACTTAAGTTTTCACATGAAGTGAGAAATGCACAGCCAGCACCAAACAGACATGCACTTAATTATAAGTGCCATCATTTAGAAATAAATGAACAGCCCGAAACTGACTCAAAAAGTGAATATATTGCTGGGTCTTCATGATAGTTGCGAAATGTTTGTGCATTATTGAGTAAGCATTGGCAGCTCAAACATTTTCATAATAGTTAATTTGTAAAAAGACTTTGATTCCCAAACTTGTTCTTGTTAGGCCCTGCCCTTGTTGTCAATGTAAAAACATTTCTTCTGCGGTTGCCAATCCGTAAGGCAGAAACACAGAACACGGTTATTGATCGTTGAATTATTATAGATGAAACACTTATTCCAAAAGTATCATGATAGCTCTGCAGCAGCATTTAACTTACGCAGAATAAAGCTTACCTTGTACACTTTAACAGGCTGTTCAAACAGAACTCGTTTTGTATTCCACTGTGCTGGTTTTCTGTTGTTTTTCTAATGTAAACCTAAATGTCACTGCCAAATCTCATGTTTTTCAACACAAAAAAATGTGTTCTGAATGACTGAGCCAAAAAACACTGTCTTCAAAGAACTGCTGTATGCTTCAGGAAATGAAAATCTAGTTGTTGTCAAATCAGGAGGCTGCAGAGCAGAGAAAAGCACAGATGCGTCAGGCGGACCTGTCTCGGCAGAAGAACCAGACTCTCAGTGAGCTCGAGGCAGAGGCGAGGGACCGGGCTCAGTACCTGTTGGAGCGGGCCAACACCCTGAGAATGGAACAAGAGGACGAAGTCAAGAAGCTCAATGAGGTAGATAAGACCACACTAACAAGCCAAACCATCACGACTGGTTGTTTCCTACATGCAAATGTTGTCATTGTACTCCTGCAGTTGATTCAGGAAGTTCAGTGCCATGTTATCCGCGATGCGCAGCTTGAGGAGAAGAAACAGAACCGCACAAAGTGGCTAGAGGAGGAGAAAAGATTGGATGCCATGATGGAGGTGGAGCGTCGCCGGGCTTTAGAAACGCAGGAACAAATCGAACAGCTGCGCAAACAGCAGATGATTCAGTAAGGATGTTAACGCTCTTTATTCTATATACTCGACATATAATGTATTCCTCCCTGTGGTTGATGGGTGGGTGTTATTAAAGCGGGAAGCTGCGCATCCTGGACCAGATTCAGATGCGTCTGGAGGAGAAAATGCTACAGGAGGAGGTGAAGGAGCAGGAGGGTCAGCAGTTGCTGGAAAACATGGAAAGGATGCAGATGGAGGAGCTCAAGGTACATGCAATTAACGTCTAGTTTAATTTGAATCTTAAGTAGTTTTCGGACTCACATGCAAATTCTATGTTAACACAGGCCATTGAAAGGAAGAAGGAGGAGCAGAAGAATTTGCTTCAGGAGATTCAGAAGATAAATGAAGAGAATCTGCTTGCTAAAGAGCAGAAAAAGGAAGAAGAGAGATTAGCAGATCTGCGTGCTGTAGAGTATACGCGCAAGAAGTTGGTAAGAAAAGTCTTTTTTATATATTTCTCACTATCTCGCTTCTCTTGTCGTCCACCACTATAATCTTAAACTTTAAAATCAGGGGCAGACTGTTCTGGCAGTTCTTACCTTGTAAATCAAATACAATAAATAAGGAAAAATTGTTGAATAAAGTTAATAAAGTCATTATTTTTGTTTTGTTTTTGCACACAAAAAGTATTCTCGTCGCTTCATAACATTAAGGTTGAACGACTGCAGACATGTTGACTATTTTAACCATGTCTTTACTACTTCTCTGGACCTTTAATGTGGTCATTTCATTGCTTTCTATTAGAGATAAAAAGTAAACTTTTGAAGCATCAAATTGCATAGACTGTCAATGGAGAGACAGAAATCTCTTAGGTTTCATTAACTCTTTCCCTGCCATAGACGGAATTTTCCGGCATTCCATGTTTTCACTGTTATACGGTGCGATTTGTGTTCTGAAGAAGAGCAAAAAGTATTACAGTTATTAATTAATTTATGAGTTAGATATATGAATATAATAAAGCTTTATGATTTATTATTATGCATATATCGACCCAAAGGGGAATTAAACATATATTGTGAATTAATTACAAGGAATTATAATCAATTACATATATGATTAGTTCTGGTTAGTTAAATCTGCAAGAACGAGTCTGCATCAAAAGATGCCGACAGGGCTAACACACTGATCCGACTGATTTAGGCTTTTATTCACATATATTAGTGGGCCATTATGTGGTCACACCATTGATTTTGAACAATGTTAGAAGTAGACCACAAAGGAAAAAATATGGTTTTAATACTCTGGCCTACTAATTCCTTTTCTGGGAACAGAAGAAGGATCAGATAATGGTGGATTTACTTTGGGAAAAAGCTGAGTCAAGCAAAACAAAGAGAAAAACTAGAAACATCAGCAGCTGCAGCTGGCATTCCCACCAAACTTAAATAGCCACATTAATCCCAGATGTGTCTAATGCACTTTAGGAACGAGAAGCAGAGTATGAAGCTGAGCAGATACGAATCAAGAAAGAAAAAGAAAAGGAAGTAGCGCGATTGAGAGCTCTTCAAGAACGGGACAGAGACCATAAAGCTGAGCAGGTAAAATGTTACAGTATGTCCTAGTGTAATATAGTGTAATACATTTTGCATTCTAGATTCTGAATTTCAAATAAATTTGTTTTTTTGTGAACTGTGAGGATGAGATCAGGGCAAGGAGGAACCAGGAAGCAGCAGCAAGGGAATGGAGAAGAAAGGAGAAAGAGCAGACTATGAAAAAGCTGGAAGTGGAAGAGAAGCTGAAGGTTGCTCGTTCGGAGCAAGTCACTCATAAGGAGCACCTGCTGTCCATTGAAGCTGGACGAGAGAGAGCAGAGTTTGAGAGGGTCCTGAGGTACAAACACCATCATGTACTATTTGTAGCGATTTCGTACAGTTATTAATTAATTTATGAGTTAGATATATGAATATAATAAAGCTTTATGATTTATTATTATGCATATATCGACCCAAAGGGGAATTAAACATATATTGTGAATGAATTACAACGAATTATAATCAATTACATATATTATTAGTTCTGATTTAATAATTATTTAGAGAAACTGTCGGTTTGTCCAGCAAACCTTTAGCTCCTCACAGAAGTTTTCTCTGGCCACGAGAAAGACTTCCTATTCTAGCATCCAAACGTAAAGCAAGGATATAGGATCGAAACGTTGAAAAGTGACCTGGTTTTTGATGAAATGAGCAAAAAGAACAATCGAGCATGAATAATGTGTTTAATATATGCAAAACTATGACTACAGAGGTTATACGACTATACACAGGATATACACATACAGCTCTGGAAAAAATTAAGAGACCACTCCAAGTCTCTTAATTTTTTTCCAGAGCTGTATATGCAAAGTGAAAGTAGAGAAAAAAGGAAAGAGAGAAGGCAAGCAGCAAAACTTACAAACAGTCCTTGAGGCTAGCATGGAAATCAGTTTCATTATCTAAGATTGAGAAACGGTAGTACTTGCATTAGTCTTGCGTGTCGAGTTTCAGTTTAGCACTGGTGCAGTTCGTTGGCTTCTTCTGTTCCGTGGGAAGGTTTGAACTGAGGACTTGAAAGTTAGTTTCACCAGAAGATGGTGGTTGCCGTGACGTCCGGGAGATACGTGCGTGAGTGGGCGATGGATAATTCAGGGCAGTCGGGAGAACACACAGCAAAATCCTGGTGCTCCTCTTTTATGGCAGATAAACCAACACACCTCCTTGAGGTGGAATAGCCAATGACATTGGTGCAAAGTTGGTGGGAAAGCTTTTCCTTTGTCTGGTCTCCTAGCTGAATTTGCATAATTGATGACTATCAGATAGGATTTCGAGATGGAGTACTTTCTTCACAATATCATTAAACAAATAGAACAATGCATCTGACAGCCATGTAATATACATAGGTGCATGAGATGTGGAAATAGCTTTAAAATGAATCTAAACTTGACATAAGAAAAGCATGTAGAAGAAGTTATGGTTTACAGACAAAATTCCATCATTAAAATGAACACTAGCACAAATACAGTCATTCAAACGATGTCTAAACACTAAGAAGCATATATGCACTGGATATACGTGACAGGTACACTTTGTGTGTGTGTGTGTGTGTGTGTGTGTGTGTGTGTGTGTGTGTGTGTGTGTGTGTGTGTGTGTGTGTGTGTGTGTGTGTGTGTGTGTGTGTGTGTGTGTGTGTGTGTGTGTGTGTGTGTGTGTGTGTGTGTGTGTGTGTGTGTGTGTGTGTGTGTGTGTGTGTGTGTGTGTGGAATTTGTCTGGTCAGTCTCTGGGCCCACAAAAGGGGGGTGATCCTTTTGAAGTCTCCAAAGTTAGGAAGTTGGAGTTTTCTGTTTAACCTCACGGGTCCACAAACATGCCAAAAGTCGCAGTCGGCCAGAGCCGATTTAGTGATATATAAAAACACAATTCATCAGGTTAAAGCATTCTGAAAATTCCAAAGTTTATTGACTACGAACGGATCCATCCAGACGTTACATATTAGAATGGCTGTACACAGGGTTTTAGAAATACAGGGGTCCAGAAACAGGGGTCCAGAAAAGAGTTTGCTAGAGAGATTTGGGGGCCTGAGGTGATATGATTCCCCTGATCTACATATCTGCATTTTAAATGCTGTACATTATTACAGAGCTTCTATTCCCAGTCTAATTTCTACAATGCTCCTCTTTCCAAAAAGCCTAGAGTGCTCTAATTGGCCAGTTGACCCCCAGTGCATTGTGAGAACTTCAGCTTCTTAAGCTTCTAAAGCAATAGTAAACACACAGTTAATAATGGCGTTGATATTAATGTATCAATAAATGTAATAAATGTATGGTCTCACGTGCCTCTCGTTCGACATGAACCAAAATGTTTCCATGACTGCGATGTCCCATTTAATTGCTAACCTATTATTTCTTCTGTAAACAAAGCTTTGTGCTTCACTCGTGTCATATTCACGTACATACTGCCACAGCCCTATCAGTGGGTACTGAATATAACCGGATTCTTGGTACTACCGGTACTACAGAAATGCTGGTATCATCACATTTTCAAAATTTCAGCACCGACTTGGTACCGAAGTACCGGTACTTTTGACAACACTAATCCACACACGTCAAATCATTTACTTATTGACAGAACGAGGGGAGAATGGACAAAAGCCACCAAAAATTAAAAAATTACCCAGAATGACTT
Source organism: Chanodichthys erythropterus (assembly GCF_024489055.1). Taxonomy (NCBI): domain Eukaryota; kingdom Metazoa; phylum Chordata; class Actinopteri; order Cypriniformes; family Xenocyprididae; genus Chanodichthys; species Chanodichthys erythropterus. The sequence continues at coordinate 41,158,056 of NC_090227.1, read as the reverse complement.
TTTTCCCCCAGACCTGTTGCTGTCTGTGTTTCCATCGCGGTCTAAAGTACCGTGAAGATTAGGCACTTAGTCCAGTGACCTGGAACTGCACGCATCTGTCCAGTCCCCGCTGGATTTTGTCCTCCGCATATAAGCTTAATAAAACCTGAACCTTGTCATCGGTCCATCTGTCGTATTTTTTAAACTCCACTGTTGATTCAAATAGCAACTCTACCTGCATGCACCGCAACAGACTTTTAAAAATGGTGGTTAAAAAAAATAAAATTAATCAATCAAAATGCTGTGTGAACTCAACCAATCAGCATGTTCAGCACCCAAGTCCCACCCCCAAAAGTTCCTGAACTTTGAAAAAGTACTACCTCAGAAGCAGGGACTTTTTTTACCTGGAACTTCATTAAGACCCTGGTTCCTGCAGTCGAAACACACGAGTACCACTCCAAAGTGGTACATTCCTGCGGTGGAAACGCAGATAAAGATAACATTGAATATTGTATGCTTTTGTTAGATCAGATCAAATCTCCATGTCCCCAGACGCCGGATCTTGTGAAAAGATATCCATTTGTCTGGTGTGCAAACCAGCAAATCTGTCAAAAGAAAGTCTTGTATGGTATCTCAAGACTCAATTAACAGCCTTCTGTCAGCCTGAGAGTTTGACTGAAAGCCAGAGAATAGCAGAAGCGGGGGCCTGTACCATGAAGCCGGATTAGCTGGCTAGCCAGGTAAGTTTCAGATTAGTTTGTGCCAATCCTGGGTTTTATGCACCATGAAAGTGACTTGGCTTTTAGCGATGTTCATCGCCATAGTAACTTACGCCCCATGGCTAACCTGCTCCTGGGCAGGTTATGTTCTAGGTTAGAGATCTCAGTAGCAACACAACACACAGAGACATCCACCTGACGCCAACATAAACAAGACCCGGCACTGAACTAAGGAAAGGGAGGAACTTATATACACAGACGATTATCTCAAATGACAGACAGCTGTGATGATTAGTGCAGTGTCCATGGTGACTGATTGTGGCAGGAAAACAGAATAAAGGACCAAATGTGACTGATGAAAACAAACGTACTGAAAGTTCATGTGGTGTGAGGGTGTGACATTAATAAAGAAAATAAAACACCAATGTATGGTTGCTTGGTTATGGTTTTCAATAACAGGTTGTTATTGAAAACCTTTAGATCCGTCACTGTATACTTCTTTTCCAGGGCACAGCAGGAACTCATTGAGAAAGAACGAAAAAAAGAGGAGCAGCGTCATCAACAAATCCACAGGCATGCTGAGGCTGTGAGGCAGCAGGTACGGGAGAGAGAAATGCAGGCCGTCACCCAGCGCAGAGAGCTTTTCCGAGAGGGGGAGCGGCTGGAAGAGGAGGCGCGCAATCGCAGAGCCCGACTGGACGAGATTAAGGAGAAGAAGCTGCGGGAACTCAAGTATGTCCTGAGAGTAATGTAGACAGTGAAGTTATAAAAAAAAATGACTAGGGCTGCTCCCTAACAGTCGACAAGAAGAGGCTTAGTCAACCAAATTTTAATTAGTCGCTAAAAAAAAAAAAATTTATTAGCAAAGTCACGCAGTCCGACGGACAGATTGTTAACACGCCTGGTCCAAACGGAAGTCCAAACGTTCGCCATTTCATTCATCCACATCAAACATGGCTTATAATTTGTGAGTAACTTTACATGGCCGCTCACTCTAACATTAACGTTGAAAGGTTAGTTCACCCAAAAATGAAAATTCTGTCATTAATTACTCACCCTCATGTTGTTCCACACCTGTAAGACCTTCATTCATCTTTGGAACACAAATAAGATATATTTGATAATATCCGATGGCTCAGTAAATCCTCCATTGATTGCAAGATAATTAACACTTTCAGTGGCCAGAAACCTACTAAAGGCATATTTAAAACAGTTCATGTGACTACAGTGGTTCAAACTTAATGTTATGAAGCCCAAAATGTATCAAACTGTAACGTCATTTTAGTAAACGAGGCTTCGTTATGTCATAAGTATTTCGAAATTTCAAAGGTTCACCACTGGAGGGCGTGACTTTGGCAGTTTGATACACTCTCTGAATCACTGATTCAAAACACAAGATTCGTAAAGCTTCGAAGTTTCATGAAGCAGTGTTTTGAAATCGCCCATCACTAGATATTATACTTCAATAGATTGTTTTTTTTTTGGCACACAAAAAGTATTCCTGTCGCTTCATAACATTAAGCTTGAACCACTGTAGTCACATGAACTGTTTTAAATATGTCTTTAGTAGCTTTCTGGGCGTTAAAAGTGGTAATTAACTTGCTGGTGATGCAGGTCTCACTGAGCCATCGGGTTTTATCAAAAATACCTTCGTTTGTGTTCCCAAGATGAACGAAGGTCTTATGGATGTGGAACGACACGAGGGTGGGTAATAAATGACAGAATTTTAATTTCTTGGTGAACTAACCCTTTAAATATTTGGCATGTTATAATCTGTGTAAATGTTTTGTCAACATTCATAATTAAACCCATTAAGATAAGCATTGCATTTTACAAAGTGGTTAGAGAGTGTTTGGAATTCCACAGTGCAAGTTTAGATAGACAGAGGAAGCATCGTCAAATGTATTTATAAAATGATGATACAAGTGATTTTCCAGATTTAGGTAATTTATCTTGCTGTCTAGCAGATAATACATTCAGGTTTCATTTTATTTTGTCAGAAAATTTATGCCAGTGCATAAACTCTATAAAAGAACAACCGAAAACAAGATTATTATGTGAAAAGTTTTTCCTTGAGAATTGTGTTTGCACGATATTTCTGCCATTTAGGATTTTTGTATGTAAAGTAATGACGTTCACACTGTAAATTTTAAGTGTCCAAATGCAAAAAGGGCCACTATATGATAGAAAAATGTTGTGGGAAAGAAAAAGAGACAACGGAAGCTTTCCATGAATCATAACCACAAGAGTAAGAGATAATATGTTGAGGTCACTTAAATCTTGCAACGATTTAGCCAGGCATTTACACGTTTCCACTTTTGACCACAGGGCAGCTGGGCTCTCAGACAAGTACTGCAAGGAAGTTGAGCGTAAAGTTCAAGCCCTTCCAACTCTTTCAAACTGAGCCGGAGGAGCAACGGAAATGGAGGAAATGAGTACATCAAATGAATGAAAGAAGAAAAACAGTTGTGGTTTGCCAGTCAAGTAATCTCGACTGAATTAAACCATGTGTAAAGAATATATTTTTGGTCAGTTGTTGAAAAGATTGCATCATCACTAGTGGGAAGGAAATTAAGTTTATACACAAAATGTGCAATGACTCAGCATGACTTAATTTCTTGATGCCAAATGTGTTAGTCATTTAAAAGTCTACACTGCTTTCGTTGTTTTTAAGAGTTCTTACTGCATTTTTATATACTCTAAAAGAACATTTAGTATAAACTGTAATATTTTTGAACAGTTCATGTTAATTCCAATTAAATGAAAAATCTAGTAGTTTAAATGTACTGTATATTAAATACAGTTAGCTGAAATTAAGTGCTTCTTTTATCCCACTTAAATACATCTTTGTGTAATTGTATAATTATTTATATTTGTCTTTGAAATATGGTTAAAATGATGCAACCATTAAAAACCATGTGTAAAGCATGTATTTTGGGCCAGTGTTTTTCAAATTGTTGAAAAGAGTGCATCATCACTAGTAGAAAGGAAATTAAGTTTATACACAAAATGTGCAATGAGTCGTGGGGTTTTTCTCTTTCTGCTGTTGACTCAGCATGACCTCATTTCTTGATGCCAAATGTGTTAAAAGTCAATACTGCTTTCTTTGTTTTTAAGAGTTCTTACTGCATTTTTATATACTCTAAAAGAACATATTTCAATATAAACTAATATTTTTGAACAGTTAATTTCATGTTAATTCCAATTAAATGAAAAATCTATTGAAAGTGATTCCAATGATATCGTTCCTCTCTGCCGTTATCATTAAAGTTATGTTGTGTTCCTTGGTGTGAACGGGCCTTTAAAACTTCAGCATCATTATTTGACCAATAATTTATGCTAAAAAAAATTCACAGTTACAGTCATTTAATAATTCAGCAATTTAAATAATAAATCAATCATGCTGAATCAAACTGGTATTTATCATTATTTCACATAAACGGAAAACATATATGCTTAGTAAGTCGCACCTGCTTCTGTTTATTTGTGATCACTGAACTGTATAAAACAATTTCATTAGGGCTTTTATGTACAAAGGTGTCCTTATTTAGGAAAAATGCTGATAAATGCTCATGTTCACGGTTTCTATTCATTTTTCAGATCTGAGTTGCTGTTATTGATTTAATTCCACTATGGAATTAATTCAACGTTCTCTATGGATTGGGATACTACTACAAATGACTGTTTCCTCAAATAGTAAGGGTACAGAAGGTGATTGTGAACACAGCCCCTGTTCTTGTGCCAGATCGTTGTCGTTTGTGCCTGTCCTGTCCTATCTTATTCTTGGTGTTTGTGGTGTTTTCTCCATAATGGGTAGTTTTGTTCATTTTTGATTTTAATATAGCCCATTGTTCACTCTGCGGTTGAGTCCTTGACTATTCCTTGTGCCGCGTCACCCCCTGGGTGGTTTCTGCCGCGACCACGTAACACTATCTCGGTCATGAACCACTTCCTCTATTCATTTTACTCAACTCCTGTAAAAGGTTTACCTTTATAGATTCAGGAGGAGTCAGGTAGGCGAATAATATTTTCTTCTTAGATTATATTATCTCAGGGTCTACTTCTGATCACTACCGTACCACCTAGGCCTACGGTTCAGATATCAACCAAGCCTACCTGGGTGGGGTGGGTTAGCCTTCCGTTCAGTGCACCACAGCTGGCTCTTCGCCCTCAGAGGACAGCTATGCCTGCTAAAGCACTCCCACGGCCCACTCTGTTGCGACTGGTTGGAAACCTTGACTGACTTTGTAAAGTCCGTCGGGATATCTTTATAAAAATCTATCTTTTTCAGACAGTCAACTTCTGATACCCCAAATGGATTCTCACTCTACAACAATAAACAGACTGAGACAATACTATCAGAGTTTGAGGGCAGTCCCCATTCTCATTTTATTATTTCTTGCAAAGGCAAAAGCTAAATACACCAATTTATGCCAGCTAAGCTGGAAGTTCCATGAGCCAGATAAATAATTACATTTTTAAAGCTTACCCTCTTCTCTATTCAATATATGTTCTTCTCTAAGAAAATCAGGTGTCTTCTTTGATCTTCTGAGGGTTGTGGTCTGGCGACGGCTTCCGCTTGCTGCTTGCTTGTATGCTCTTTCTTTCTTCAGCAAAAACTACACAATATTCTACTACTCCTCTTAGAGCTATTGAGGCCCCTGTTTTTATATTCTCTTTTGACGCATTTTTCTCTTCATTTACACACATGCGGTTTCTTCTTGCGTTAGAATATTACCTGCATGCGTCAATTGCTATGTTACTTGTGTATCACCTTTTTTACTAGTGTCAATGCTTTTTCAATTTGCGTCAAAGGCTTAAGCAATACACACATTTCTTTATTATACATTTTTATCAGATTTCTACCTTGCTAGACATTTATTTCCTAACTGTCTTCATTCTTATCGGTTACACACAACAATGCCTCTGTCCCCCAGAACCCATGTTCACCTACACACATAATGCAACAATTGTCACCTTTACAGGATGTGGTATACATTTCACCCGAGCTCACAGCATGTGTTTTTGTCTAACTTATGAAAACTTCATAGACCCCAGAGATTCTTCAAGTTTAGCATTTTTTTGCTTTTTATTATATCTTTTAAAATCTTTATCAAATTGTTTGGAAGAGAACACTCCATTTCTCTTGACATCCTTCAACCCCAAACCTGCTTCACAATCAAACTATTTTGATTTTGAAATGTTTTGTTGTGTAATCTATTGCCTTTATCTTTTTTTGTCTAGAATGAAGAAATAAGGGCCCATTGTAAAGGATGTGGAGTAGACCACAACGTTATGGATCTTAGTCACCTACAACAAGGTTTTTTGTTTTTTTTTTCATGAGGTGAGGTGCATCCGATACAGGAAGTCAGACTGAGCAGTTATGTATTAGGGTGGCATGAAATTTTTCAAATTAGCTGTTGATATGATATGATATGATTGATTGGTTACATAATCATTGGGTGCTCAAATGCAAGAGAAATGATTTTGTCATAATTCCAGGATGTGGGGTTATAAAGCTATATAAAGGAAGACATAGTGAGAATTTAAATGAGCATGTCTTTAGGTGGCTGGGCTGTTAAAACTTGAAAAAAAACGTGAAATTTAGCATCAGAAAAGAGAGCGCTTGTGATGATACAGATCTGCTTTCATGAAAACACATACCCGATGTTAAGGTATGTGACTATCCAAGGGCAATAGCCAATGTGTACAGAAGCTCTTCCATCCTTTTGAAGGTAATTTACTGCATCCATCTGGAAAACAATGAATGGCTTTGTTTCCTCTACTATACAAACTCAAACATACGCGACGCTTACTGTGTTACATAACCTTCAGTTACTCCTCCATTTCATTTGGATAAACACGTCAATTCACCAAAATAACACTGAGATAAGTGTGAACTGATGTTAAGCTATCTATCATTTTGTTGGGTTTTGCTAAATATAATGTTAAGTGGCAGATCAGTGGGCTTGCTGCAGTTGAATATACTGTAGTAAGAGATGTTCTCTGTCCCAGACGTAACCTAAAATACTATGTGGAGGATAATTTAATAATTATAATAAGACTGCGTGGTCAACCTATGAACATAACTCGTATTTAAACAACTATTGCTTTGTGTTGTTGGCAAGATCAAATGACAGATAAGAAAAACGGATATACATTTTGGTTGTATTGTTTGTGGTTTGTATACACCCCTGCATTTTTAATGACTATTTTGATTGTTTTAGGATGTTTTCTTTTACAAAGTACCATGGCTGCCCCGTTCCAAAAAATTATTGTCCGGACCTCCGCTAGGAGGAAATATAAAGACCGGACCTCTGGGAACTTTAATTGAATACCCCTGTGCTATGTGATGTGTTCCATCAGAACAATAGTATGGTTTGGGAATACTTGAGGAAAAGAGTTTTTTTTTTTTTTTTTTTTTTGGTACCCAAAATGCATTTAGGATGATTTTACTCAATTGGAAATGCCCCAAAACCTCAGACCTGAAAGATTGGATTAATGGGATGAGTGAAATTGTTTCATATGGGAGCATGTTGTGGAGACTGCTTAACAACTGTTTCATTTCCATGTGCTTCTGTTTTGATTGTTTTTCCACTGATGGTGACCAGTGGCTGAGTAAGTTAAGTGAGGGGTGGATCAGAAAACCACAAAACAAGTTCTGCCAAGGCTATATCTTCTTCTTCGGAAATTACGAAAAAATATTTCCTGAGCAAGAATCCATCATCCCACATTTTCCTGTCTAAAAATATTTTGCAGCAGTCAATATCAAAAATAGCAGTCCGTATTTGCTGTGGCCAGCAGCTGCTTTAAGTATTACAGTGCATGTTACCACCGAAGCACTTGCAATTTCTCAAACACATCTGAGGGGACACATGTTTGAAACTGCAAGATCAATCAGCTTATTATATATATGTGTACGCACACAGTGATATATGTAATGTACCCTATAGTTTCTTCACACACTAAAGTGTTGCGTGCAACTATGAACCTTCACAAACTGTTGATAGTATGCGGTCAGCTTGCAGGTATGAAGGTGCTGTTGCGGTGCGAAGTTCCGGCATGTTGCTTTTGTTTTCATTTTTCATAGCTGCTGCCCAGCCACCATGATGTGAGGAGCTTAGATGTTAAAGTATGACCGCAAACCTTACGTGTCGAATACAGATCATTCTTGGGCAGTGGAGGACATTCTCCTAAATACACCAGTACCAGCACATCTTTAGAAAATGGAAACTCTTTTTAGAGGCCATCCCAAAATTTTCTAACTGGACCATATTTATGCTTATTTTATTTATTTATTTTTGCAATTTATATTCAGGTAGCACATGTATTGAACTCAAAGGAATGCATTGTGTCTCTTTTTATGCGTTCCGATTTTCAGATTCTTTGTGAAGCAATAATAATCATATATACACATATATATATATATATATATATATATATATATATATATATATATATATATATATATATATATATATACCAATCAGGCTAACAATATGACCACCTTTATTGTGTTGGGCCCCTCTTTTGCTGCCAAAACAGCCCTGACCCGTCGAGGCATGGACTCCTCTAGACCCCTGAAGGTGTGCTGTGGTATCTGACACCAAGCAGCAGATCCTTGAAGTCCTGTAAGTTGTGAGGTGGAGCCTCCATGGATCAGACTTGTTTGCTCAGCACATCCCACAGATGCTCGATTGGATTGAGATCTGGGGAATTTGGAGGCCAAGTCAACACCTCAAACTCGTTGTTGTGCTCCTCAAATCATTTTTGCTTTGTGTCAGGAGCATTATCCTGCTGAAAGAGGCCACAGCCACCAAGGAATACCGTTTCCATGAAAGTGTGTACATGGTCTGCAACGATGCTTAGGTAGGTGGTACGTGTCAAGGTAACATCCACATGGATGGCAGGACTCAAGGTTTCCCAGCAGAACATTGTCCAAAGCATCACACTGCCTCCGCCGGCTTGCCTTCTTCCCATAGTGCATCCTGGTGCCATGTGTTCCCCAGGTAAGAGACGCACACGCACCCGGCCATCCACGTGATGTAAAAGAAAATGTTGTTCATCAGACACAAGGCCACCTTCTTCCATTGCTCTGTGGTCCAGTTCTGATGCTCACGTGTCCACTGTTGGCTCTTTCGGCGGTGGAAAGGGGTCAGCATGGGCACCCTGACTGGTCTGCAGCTATGCAGCTCCATACGCAACAAACTGATGAACTCTGTATTCTGACACCTTTAATGTAGGAAGAGAACGTGCAAACAGCTACATACATTTACAGAGTGAAATCGCCTAGTATAAGAACACGCCATGTTTGCTTCCTACATTTCAGTTGATCAGGAGGTGGTGGTGTGCTCTGCAAATGTATCTGTTTGTATGTTCTCTTCCTACACTAAACATTGCTTTGCACTGTACATACCAATGTTGTTATGATCACCGTCTGTTCCTGTCAGTTCCCGGACTACATTACCCTCTGCCAATCACCTGCACTCACTCCACTAATCACTATCACTAATCACCACACCCAGCTGCAGTACATTAACAGGACTATAAAGGACTTTCACTCACACCACCTCACAGCGAGGTCTTGCTAACTCCCGTTACAGTTCTGAGCATTTATATCCTGTCTGTTTATTGTTATTGTTCCTGCCTGTTACCTGTTACCTGTTACCTGTTATTGACCCGTTGCTGCCTGTCCTGACCTGTGCTTTGTATACCGTCCTGTGAGTGATATCTGCCTGTCCTGATCTTTGCCTGCTTCCTGACTACGACTCTGCCTGTCCTTCGCTGTTCCTGTTTGCACCTGATTGACCCTGCCTGTACGACCACGCTCACCTTTTAATAAAGCTGCATTTGGATCTTACTCTGAGTCCCGCCTTCGTTACAGAAGACCTCGCCGCACAAAGATCCAGCAGCTTCTAGGAGCATTATCAGCTTCAGCATGGACCCAGCAATGTGTCTTGTCAGTCTTCGCCAAGGTAACTCTAACCTCGAGGATCATATTCAGAACTTTTTGGATATAGCTAACTTATCTGATCTGCCGGACCGTGCCCTCATTGACTTTTTTTGTTATGGATTAAATGAACCACTGAAGGGCTATTTAATCACCAACGGTCCCCGAGGATCATTCGTTGAACTTCTGGACTTTGCCCTGTTAACTGATGGTTCATGTTTTACTGTGGGTGTCGCGGAGGATTCTGACACCACGGAGAATCACGTAATGGCTGCCGCTCAGGAGAGCACTCACAAAATGGCGGCCACTACAACATCACATCACGTCTCCGCTGATCGCCCAGAGTCACGTCACGTCTCCGCTGATCGCCCAGAGTCACGTCACGTCTCCGCTGATCACCCAGAGTCACGTCACGTCTCCGCTGATCGCCCAGAGTCACGTCACGTCTCCGCTGATCGCCCAGAGTCACGTCACGTCTCCGCTGATCGCCCAGAGTCACGTCACGTCTCCGCTGATCGCCCAGAGTCACGTCACGTCTCCGCTGATCGCCCAGAGTCACGTCACGTCTCCGCTGATCGCCCAGAGTCACGTCACGTCTCCGCTGATCGCCCAGAGTCACGTCACGTCTCCGCTGATCGCCCAGAGTCACGTCACGTCTCCGCTGATCGCCCAGAGTCACGTCACGTCTCCGCTGATCGCCCAGAGTCACGTCACGTCTCCGCTGATCGCCCAGAGTCACGTCACGTCTCCGCTGATCGCCCAGAGTCACGTCACGTCTCCGCTGATCGCCCAGAGTCACGTCACGTCTCCGCTGATCGCCCAGAGTCACGTCACGTCTCCGCTGATCGCCCAGAGTCACGTCACGTCTCCGCTGATCGCCCAGAGTCACGTCACGTCTCCGCTGATCGCCCAGAGTCACGTCACGTCTCCGCTGATCGCCCAGAGTCACGTCACGTCAACGCTTATCGAAAAGTCACGTCACGTCTCCGCTGATCGCCCAGAGTCACGTCACGTCTCCGCTGATCGCCCAGAGTCACGTCACGTCACGTCTCCGCTGATCGCCCAGAGTCACGTCACGTCACGTCTCCGCTGATCGCCGAGAGTCACGTCACGTCACGTCTCCGCTGATCGCCCAGAGTCACGTCACGTCACGTCTCCGCTGATCGCCCAGAGTCACGTCACGTCACGTCTCCGCTGATCGCCTACAGTCACGTCACGTCTCCGCTGATCGCCCAGAGTCACGTCACGTCTCCGCTGATCGCCCAGAGTCACGTCACGTCTCCGCTGATCGCCCAGAGTCACGTCACGGCTCCGCTGATCGCCCAGAGTCACGTCACGTCTCCGCTGATCGCCCCGAGTCACGTCACGTCTCCGCTGATCGCCCAGAGTCACGTCACGTCTCCGCTGATCGCCCAGAGTCACGTCACGTCTCCGCTGATCGCCCAGAGTCACGTCACGTCTCCGCTGATCGCCCAGAGTCACGTCACGTCTCCGCTGATCGCCCAGAGTCACGTCACGTCTCCGCTGATCGCCCAGAGTCACGTCACGTCTCCGCTGATCGCCCAGAGTCACGTCACGTCTCCGCTGATCGCCCAGAGTCACGTCACGTCTCCGCTGATCGCCCAGAGTCACGTCACGTCACGTCTCCGCTGATCGCCCAGAGTCACGTCACGTCTCCGCTGATCGCCCAGAGTCACGTCACGTCTCGGCTGATCTCCCCGAGTCACGTCACGTCACGTCTCCGCTGATCGCCCAGAGTCACGTCACGTCACGTCTCCGCTGATCGCCCAGAGTCACGTCACGTCACGTCTCCGCTGATCTGCCCGGGTCTCGTCACGTCACGTCTCCGCTGATCGCCCAGAGTCACGTCACGTCTCCGCTGATCGCCCAGAGTCACGTCACGTCTCCGCTGATCGCCCAGAGTCACGTCACGTCTCCGCTGATCGCCCAGAGTCACGTCACGTCTCTGCTGATCGCCCAGAGTCACGTCACGTCACGTCTCCGCTGATCGCCCAGAGTCACGTCACGTCACGTCTCCGCTGATCGCCCAGAGTCACGTCACGTCACGTCTCCGCTGATCGCCCAGAGTCACGTCACGTCACGTCTCCGCTGATCGCCCAGAGTCACGTCACGTCACGTCTCCGCTGATCGCCCAGAGTCACGTCACGTCTCCGCTGATCGCCCAGAGTCACGTCACGTCTCCGCTGATCGCCCAGAGTCACGTCACGTCTCCGCTGATCGCCCAGAGTCACGTCACGTCTCCGCTGATCGCCCAGAGTCACGTCACGTCTCCGCTGATCGCCCAGAGTCACGTCACGTCTCCGCTGATCGCCCAGAGTCACGTCACGTCTCCGCTGATCGCCCAGAGTCACGTCACGTCTCCGCTGATCGCCCAGAGTCACGTCACGTCTCCGCTGATCGCCCAGAGTCACGTCACGTCTCCGCTGATCGCCCAGAGTCACGTCACGTCTCCTCTGATCGGACAGCCCCAAGTCACGTCACGTCTCCGCTGATCGCCCAGAGTCACGTCACGTCTCCGCTGATCGCCCAGAGTCACGTCACGTCTCCGCTGATCGCCCAGAGTCACGTCACGTCTCCGCTGATCGCCCAGAGTCACGTCACGTCACGTCTGCGCTGATCGCCCAGAGTCACGTCACGTCTGCGCTGATCGCCCAGAGTCACGTCACGTCTGCGCTGATCGCCCAGGCGTCTTCACGTCACGTCTCCGCTGATCGCCCAGAGTCACGTCACGTCACGTCTCCGCTGATCGCCCAGAGTCACGTCACGTCGCGTCTCCGCTGATCGCCCAGAAGTCACGTCACGTCACGTCTCCGCTGATAGCCCAGCGTCACGTCACGTCTCCGCTGATCGCCCAGAGTCACGTCACGTCACGTCTCCGCTGATCGCCCAGAGTCACGTCACGTCACGTCTCCGCTGATCGCCCAGAGTCACGTCACGTCACGTCTCCGCTGATCGCCCAGAGTCACGTCACGTCACGTCTCCGCTGATCGCCCAGAGTCACGTCACGTCTCCGCTGATCGCCCAGAGTCACGTCACGTCACGTCTCCGCTGATCGCCCAGAGTCACGTCACGTCACGTCTCCGCTGATCGCCCAGAGTCACGTCACGTCACGTCTCCGCTGATCGCCCAGAGTCACGTCACGTCACGTCTCCGCTGATCGCCCAGAGTCACGTCACGTCACGTCTCCGCTGATCGCCCAGAGTCACGTCACGTCACGTCACGTCTCCGCTGATAAGCAGAGTCACGCCACGTCACGTCACGTCTCCGCTGATCGCCCAGAGTCACGTCACGTCACGTCACGTCTCCGCTGATCGCCCAGAAGTCACGTCACGTCACGTCACGTCTCCGCTGATCGCCCAGAGTCACGTCACGTCACGTCACGTCTCCGCTGATCGCCCAGAAGTCACGTCACGTCACGTCACGTCTCCGCTGATCGCCCAGAGTCACGTCACGTCACGTCACGTCTCCGCTGATCGCCCAGAGTCACGTCACGTCACGTCACGTCTCCGCTGATCGCCCAGAGTCACGTCACGTCACGTCACGTCTCCGCTGATCGCCCAGAGTCACGTCACGTCACGTCACGTCTCCGCTGATCGCCCAGAGTCACGTCACGTCACGTCACGTCTCCGCTGATCGCCCAGAGTCACGTCACGTCACGTCACGTCTCCGCTGATCGCCCAGAGTCACGTCACGTCACGTCACGTCTCCGCTGATCGCCCAGAGTCACGTCACGTCACGTCACGTCTCCGCTGATCGCCCAGAGTCACGTCACGTCACGTCACGTCTCCGCTGATCGCCCAGAGTCACGTCACGTCACGTCTCCGCTGATCGCCCAGAGTCACGTCACGTCACGTCTCCGCTGATCGCCCAGAGTCACGTCACGTCACGTCACGTCTCCGCTGATCGCCCAGAGTCACGTCACGTCACGTCACGTCTCCGCTGATCGCCCAGAGTCACGTCACGTCACGTCACGTCTCCGCTGATCGCCCAGAGTCACGTCACGTCACGTCACGTCTCCGCTGATCGCCCAGAGTCACGTCACGTCACGTCACGTCTCCGCTGATCGCCCAGAGTCAGTATACCTGAGGGTGGGGAGCTTGTGGGTAGGGACCTTGCCCGGCCACTGCCGTCTTGGGTCTTTGAACTGTTATGGCCACTAATGGACTCTGACCCGCTGGGGTCATCTATGGACTCTGCCCCGCAGTGGCTGCCCAAGCCACCTGACTTGCCGTGGCTCTCCTTGGCACCTGACCCACCATGGCTGCCCGTGGCACCTGACCCGCCATGGTGGCCGAGTTCCTGGAACCTGCATTTGGGGACCCTGTTCATGTCTGCATACCAGTGCCCAATGCACCCACCCCCCCTCCCTAGCTGTTCCGTTTACGTCGCGAGGACGCGCCATCCGGGAGGGGGGCATTATGTCATAATCACCGTCTGTTCCTGTCAGTTCCCGGACTACATCTCCCATCATCCTCTCTGCCACTCACCTGCACTCACTTCACAATCACTCCACACTTATCACCACACCCAGCTGCCACACATTACCTGGACTATAAAAGACTCATACACACACCACCTCACCGCAAAGTTTTGTTTACCCAGTGTGACATTTCCGAGCATTATATCCCTGTTTACCCGTTTGTTACTGTTCCTGCCTGATTTCTGTTTTACGATCCATTGCTGCCTGCCTCGATCCTTGCCTGTACCCTGACTACGATTCTGCCTGTTCCTCACTGTTCCTGTTTGTTCCGGTTTTGACCCTGCCTGTACGACCACTCTTACTTCTAATAAACGCTGCATTTGGATCTTACTCTGAGTCTTGCCTTTGTTACAAATGTACCTTCCTCTTGTCATTTGTTGTTTTAGTGTTCAGCCAGTGAGGGAAGGTGGTTCACCTCACAAAAGATGTCTTCAGAGAGAGACAGAGCAGATGAAGCTGATTAATTCATTAACTTTTTTCAGCAGGAGGTGGCTAGGATTTTATTTATTTTAGTGCTGTTGTAACTGACATAGTTGTTGGAGTGTCCTTTTATCAGATGTGATTATGTACAAGTACTGTATTGGTCACCCACTGTGTTGGAGATGCATATTATTTAATAAATATTTCTTTGCAGTGGCAGAGCATGCAGCTATGAAAAATATATCAGGTTTGCCAGAGCCAAACTTGTCTGTAGAATCAGTGTTATCTGGTAGCCATAACACTAAAAGAAAGTGTATGCCCATGGAATGACCAGAATGTTTTTCCCTCCACAGAAAAAAAAAACAAGAGAAACCTCGGAAAGAAACTGGCTTTTCCTGGCTAGATAGTAAGATTTTGCTTTTGTTGTTCAAAGCACATTTTTTACCACATTTGTCTGGTGTGAGCAGGCTAGGTTTTACTCAGATGTTATGGCTATTGGACATCTGCCTGGTGTCAAGAAGGTCAGCAAATAAGTTATCTCCAAGAATAACATCAAGGACAGATTGGAATAAGTAGGATTGCAGCAGAAGACTGGTGCAAAAATATTTTCTCTAAAAGCCTACCAACTGTCCGGAAAATCCATTTTGAAGTAGATAAGGCAAGAATGAATCACCATCAGTCAGGGTTTTGTCCCAGAGGCATATCCAACATTTAACACTTTCACACACCCACACACACACACACACACACACACACACACACACATACATTACAGCTCTGCACTTATGGAAAAATACATAGGGTGAATTAAGGGTGATTGGGACAGTTTTGGAATTTCCACCTTATAAGCCTTTTTCTCTTCTTGAGTCCATGTTTATTTCTCAATGTTTTAAAAAAGTTTAAACAAGAAAAAGAAAAAACAAAAATGGTTTAGGTTTAGGAACTAAATTAATTGAAGTTAAACTGCGGATGAGCTTGGAAGCAAGAAAATGAAAGAGAAAATAAAGTTACAATCTCCCATTTGACCTTATGTCCCAATCACCCTACATTCCTCAGTCCCTCAAGTGTGTTTGAACGTTTGACTGCATGTGTTATTCTGGAGAGATGGCTGTTTTGTCAGTATATTCTCTTTTGGGACCTATTTTCAGCAGGGCTGACAACTATGACTCAACATGCACTAGTGAATACATGAAATAAACATCAGAGGGTGTGATTAAATTACCATTATAAAACAGTTAGTTCCTGTCCTTGATTCTGAGTGGTCAATAGCTGTGTTTTATTCAAAATAAACACAGCTATGACAGTTTCACCCAACAGTTCTATGTATCACTACACAACACCCTTAGAAACCACTCTTAGCAACATAAATTGTGAGTGCATCCCAATTTGCGTACTTATGCACTATTCTATGACGTTTTTCAGTACAAATAGTGTGAGTAGTGCGTTCACACTGAAAATTCCAAAAAGAAAAAGTGCACTTTAAATGCACGGATGATGCACTAAAATATAGCTGCAAGCAGCAATTATGGGGCCAAGCACAAAAACGGCACAAGAAACCAGCCAACACGGCTGGGAGCATCAGACCAACTGCAACAGTGAACAATTAAAGACGTATTAAGGTCATTTTAGGCATAAGAGCTGAAAAATTATCAAAAATGAGGATTTACTGGTTCATAACTTTCGACCAATAGGTGGCGCTGTGTCCAAATTGTTGTGGTATGGTCAGAGTGAGGTGACAATGACACTTCCAAAGTTTGGTGTCAATATGTCAAAGCACTGAAGAGATACAGCTTCAAGAGTCATTTTTGAATCATGCCTCAAATTCTTTGCTCTGGTATACAAAAACGGTTTGACATATGGACTTGAAATCCATAACTTTTTGTCGGCATGGTCTGAAGATGACATGGTTCAATTTTGGTGAAAATCGGAGCAACGGTCTAGGAGGAGTTCGAAAAAGTAGGTTTTTAAAGAAAAACAATATGGCGGACAGGACGTTTAGCTGACTATGGCAAATTTGATATCTATGTTCTCAGCATAACCCAAGGAATCTACAGAGACCAGTTTCATTACAATTGGTTAATATAGACAAAAGTTATTAGCATTTTTGTAAATTTTGTTATAACTTTTGACCACAAGGTGGCGCTGGTCCGAAACTTCTCAGGCTCCTTCAGGGCATTGTCCTGATGACCCATACCAAATTTATGAATTTTGGTCAAACTCATCAGAAGTTATGAGCAAAATAAAAAATTTTCATATCTCCACTCCAGTAGGTGGCGCTGCACCGAAACACTGTATAATGCCTCAGGTCATGCTTGTGATGACATGTACCAAGTTTGGTCTGAATATGTCAAAGCATTGTAGAGATACAGCTTCAAGGGTAATTTTTGCATCACATCTCAAATTCTTTGCTCCGGTATACGAAAACGGTTTGACTTATCGACTTGAAATCCATAACTTTTTGTCGGCATGGTCTGAAGATGACACGGTTCAATTTTGGTGAAATTGGAGCAACGGTCTAGGAGGAGTTCGAAAAAGTAGGTTTTTGAAGAAAAACAATATGGCGGACAGGAAGTTTAGCTGACTATAGCAAATGTGATATCTATGTTCTCAGCATGACCCAAGGAATCTACTGAGACCAGTTTCATTACAATTGGTGAATACAGTCAAAAGTTATTAGCAATTTTGTAAATTTTGTTATAACTTTTGACCACAAGGTGGCGCTGTGCCGAAAATTCTCAGGCTCCTTCAGGGCATTGTGCTGATGACCCATACCAAGTTTTGTAAAGATACGTTAATGCGTTCGTAAAATACAGCATTTTAGCACAAAATTCAAAATGGCCGACGGCCAAAATGGCCGATATGGGAAAATTGGATATCATTCGACTCGGCATGATTCCCCGAATCCAACGAGACCAAATTTATGATTTTTGGACAAACCCATCAGAAGTTATAAGCAAAAATACCCATTTTTCATATCTCCGCACCAGTAGGTGGCGCTGCGCCGAAACACTGCATGGTACCTCAGGTCATGCTTGTGATGACATGTACCAAGTTTGGTCTGAATACGATAAAGCGTTGCGGAGATACAGCCTTACTTCTGTTTTCGCAAGCACTACGTACAATTCGTTCGTGAGTTTTTCGAAAACGGTTTGAGGAATCAACTTGAATTCCATAACTTTTTGTCAGCATGGTCTGAAGATGATCTGATGATCTGATCTGAGTAACGGCCTAGGAGGAGTTCGAAAAAGTAAGTTTTTCAGAAAATTCAAAATGGCGGAAAAATTTTCATGACGGAAAATGACGTCATAGGGTGCGATCGATTCGTCTTGACCCAAGGAATCAGAGGAATTTTGTTTCTAGCCCTTATGGTTCAAAAGTTATTAACATAAACATAAGTGCAACTTTGGACAGCTGGTGGCGCTAGAGGGATTGAGATAGAGACTCCAAATTTGCTGTGGACAAAGGTCAGACTGTCCTCTAACTGTGTGCCAAATTTCACAACTTTCCCGCAAGCGGTTCTATGGGTTGCCATAGACTTCAAGAGCGGAAGAAGAAGAAGAAGAAGAAGAAGAATAAAAATAAAAAAAAGAACGCCAACATTAACAATAGGTGCCTCCGCACCTTCGGTGCTTGGCCCCTAATTAATGGAAAAAACTAAGTGTGGAATGATGGACACTTCATGCACTCAACTGTAATGGAAGGGAAGGGGCTGTCAGACTCCAAAGTTAAATGACAAAATAACCTTATACAATTCATGCACTACATGGAAAAGTGCATAAGTACATAGTGTATAAGTGCATAGTGCGTCATTTGGGACGCAACTTGTATGTTCTCAATTGATATTGTTAATTGAAGCTTACTGTATTATGTAGAAGAGTACTGTGAGAAAGAGATTGAGTGAGCAATTAAGTTCATTACCTGCATTACCTGTGTTCACAACAATTCAGTCTTTTCAATATAAAAGTCTTCGCTACTGACAGACTCACTCATGAAGACATCTAATGGCGTGAAAATTTAACTTCTGTTGCTATAAAAATATAATTACACCATTTCATTCTGTTCATCATTATTAATAGTCCATGTTTATTCCTGTTCAACTTTATTTCTCAATGTTTATTTCTAAATGTTTTCAAAAGGTTTAAACAAGTAAGAAAAAAAAAATGGTTGAGGTCTGAAGTTAATTAAAAAAAAAAAAAAAAAAAAGTAAATGCCCCACCTTGGTAACATTTGGAAAATAAAGTCTGTATAGTTATACTCTCCCATTTCACCTTATGTCCCAATCACCCTTAATTCACCCTACATTCAGTCTCCCACCTAGGAACATTCTCCACTTGTTTGAACTTTTGACTGTAATTCTGGGAAATTCTCTTCTGGGACCTATTTTCAGCAGGGCTGACAAATCTGACTCAACATGAACAAAAAAATGCATGAAATAAACACCTGAGGGTGTGATAAAATTGAAAGTAGAACTTATCGAAATGTATCATGTCTCATGTAATGCTTAAGAGCGGGACAGCACATCTGATCATTGATTTAGGCTAGTGTAAGCATATGTTTATTACACAAGTTAATCGTACTTTGATATAATTTCACCATTTCATTCATCATTATTAAGAGTCCATGTTTGTTCAACTTTATTTCTCAATGTTTTCAAAAGGTTTAAACAAGTAAGAAAAAGAAAAAAACAAACCTGGTTGAGGTCTGAAGTTAATTAAAAAAAAAAAAAAAAAAAGTAAACTACCCCACCTTGGTAACATTTGGAAAATAAAGTCTGTATTTTTATACTCTCGAATTTGACCTTATGTCCCAATCACCCTTAATTCACCCTACATTCAGTCTCTCACCTAGGAACATTCTCCACTTGTTTGAACTTTTGACTGCATGAGTAATTTTGGGGAAATTCTCTTCTGGGACCTAAATAAACACCTGAGGGTGTAATAAAATTAAAAGTACAACTTATCGAAATGTATCAAGTCTTATGTAATGCTCAATTTTTAACCACTGAAAGTATGCCTTGTATGCCTTTTTCTGTTTATTCCTGTCCAACTTTATTTCTCAATGTTTATTTCTCAATGTTTTCAAAAAGTTTAAACAAATAAAAATAGTTCAGTTTTGATGTGTGTGAATTCATGACAGCATTGATAAAGCACAACTCCATCACACCTCCAGCACTCATGCATCCCTATATAAGAGCTTTATTACCACTGAACTTTACTGTGGAAACCAGACACTTCTCACGGTACTCCTCCTCTAACAATAGAGGGTATGCACGTGACGTCACAGTCGACCATTATGACTGTGGTTACGCCCACTGAGTGGCAAAAGACTCATTGGTTTTCAGCGTGAATGACGCGAAAAAGACACAAAACACAAAACGGGAAAGAGCTTTGACACAAAACCTGAGGTATATTTTTACAGACTGCTGAAAGCTACAGAAAAAAGAAGCAAATGGATCACTGCAATTCACAGAAAAAGCTGGACTCCAGGCAAAGAAACATGTTTTGCAGTTATCATTTTGTGTCAAAATGTTGGATTTTGGGGTAAAATCATACCCTAAATATTGTATTGTTATATATTGTGTTGACAAACCATCAACTAAATATTTACCATCTTATATTCTGCATAATTGGCTGTTTTTAAATAAACTGACAAAAACTATACAAGTTTTAGGACTGGATGATATGACGAAATATATAACATTGATATAAGTGATATAAGTGATAAGATATAAGATAATATTGATATAAGTTTATATATCATATTTTCTGGCTAGTTTAGTTTAGTTTTCTATAATACACCATACTTTAGCCCAAACTGAATAATTAAAAACAACACTGTAAAAAAAAATTCCAGTAAAATTTACAGTAAAAAAACGGCAGCTGTGGTTGCCAGAACTTTACCGTAAAAAATACAGTAGCAATGTAAAAAAATCTGTTAAATTCACGGTAAAATAACGTATTTCATTAACTGATATAATGTTAATTTACCAACCTAATGAAGTACTAATATCTGTTTTGTACCTTTATAATACACTGACAGTCACCAAACACAGTGGTGATAAGAGTCACATGATGAATCAAAGTTCATCACAAGCAGCTTTTCCACAAGCTGAGAAGGACAACACTAACATATAGAAGGTGCACACAGTGTCATTCACACACACACTAAACACCATCATGGTAACATGCATGAAATTTAAAAAATGCAATAAACATTAATGTACATAACTGATTAGAAAAAAATGAGAAAAACTAAGAAGAAACAGAGTTATTTCAACGAAAATATGTCAAATGTGAAGTGTCACGCAGGGAATTGTGGGAATGTCAATTTATGGTTTTTCACTGTAAATTTTACAATGAATAGTTATTTTTCACTTCCAAAAACTGTGAATTTAACAGTATTTTACTGTAAAATTACATTAAATGTACCATTAGATCTATTACAGTTATTCACCGTATATAGTACAGAAACTTTCTGTAAACCAATTGACAGTTTTTCACCGCAGCATTTTTACAGTCTTTTACTGTTAAAATCAAGGTCATTTTTTACAGTGAAATTTAAATTAGTAAATCTTCTATAAATATTTTTTAATATTGATTTTTTTTCATGACTTACTTCAATTCTTGTTAAAACACACTAGATATGCTTATTCTGTGCATTTTGAGCACTTTTTGTGTGAAATCATATTTATTTTGTCCATCAAAGGTGTACTTTCACTTTAATTGAGCGTTAGCAGCGCAGCAAAAATAGACCCCGCGCAGAAACGATCGCTTTTGCTATTATAACTGCGCTTATTTCCGTCATTGGTATAAGTTGCAGTGGGTGGTAATAGACAAGAAATGTACAGTATTCTAATATCTTATAAAGTTTCTTTAGTCACTTGGCAAACCTTACAGTCTGAACCGCTGTAGGAGTTCCACCCTACATTACAGTAGGCAGATCCAGTGTGGACAACAACCATGCAGGGCTGCGTTTCCCAAAAGCATCGTAAGCCCACTAATGGAGCTACGATCAAAGTAAGCTTACGATGCTTTTGGGAAGTGCTGCCCGCAGGCTGCATAAACAGTCTCTCTTTTCATAGCTTTTGCTGGCTCTGAAACACTCACTTGGTATTTCTCCTGCTCTTTGTCTAGCAAAATAAATCAATCATCACTAAATGAATTAAAATGAAGGCCTGCTTATTACAGGTGCCTTGTCACAACTCTATTGTTTTTGAATTCCTGTGTTACTTTTGCTATATTTTTACACTATTTGGTAATCCTTTTTCAGGAGGGTGAAATGCTATTCATTGTACCATCCATGACTTGCCCATTTCAATTAGACTGGCTTCATCTCTATCTGTTTTTAAATCTAAGTTGAAAACAAATTTGTTATAATAACACATGTGTTGTCAAACTGATTAAGATGTTTTCTTTATTTGCTGGTGTTTTTTTCTATTTGCATGTGTTTTCTTCATTTGCAGCGTGTTGAGCTCTCTCGGCCACCGTAGGATAAGGGACAACACAAACTATGAAAATACATAAACAGTTTATACATAGAAAAATTTTTTAGATTCCTCAAAATTTCCACTGTTAGCAGCTATCTGACCTAAACTGGGTTCTGATTGGTTCATTGTATTCTAAACTTAATTGGCAATCAATTGTTGAAGCTATTAAGGTGTGCTGACCCAAAAATCTTTAACAAACCTGGGCCAAGTTTAAACCAGTATCCAGGCATCACAGCTGGCAAAGGGGCATGTCTGACTTTGACATGCATTTATTGCCATTATTATGTAATCAAAATGAAAATTATTATTGCTGGTCTTCAATGATAATGTCAAGTTACTGTAATGTATTTGCACCAAAAAAAAAAAAAAAAAAAAAAAAAAAAAGGATAAGGATTTATGCTGATATCGTCCAAAACCACACTTTGCCTGGGGTGTTTCCAAACTTTTGGAGGGCAGTGAAGAGTGTATTTAATTGTGCTATATAAATAAATTGCCATTGGCATGTAAAAAATGGTGTGAGTAAACCTAATAAAATTAGCAAATGTTTTGACAATCATTTTATACTTCTTAACCCTTTACAGCACAGTGTTGCCCTCAGGCAACAGAAAGTTTTCTTAAGCCCTATGTTTAGTAAATTTTTCTTTAAATGATTACAACCAATTAGAACGGTTGAGAAAGTACCAAAGAACAGGCCAGTAAGGTGTGGGACTCACTATCAAGCACCATTTAAATGTGGTCACAGGAGCACATGTGTGAGAAGAAGGCAAGATTATTTGCTTTAGCGATCTTATGTAAAATGACATGAACTGTCCATAAAAAATATATGTGTGTGTGTATGAAGGTATAGAGAAGCCTTTTGTCATGTTTTATGAAGTTTTTTTTTATTTTGCATGTTCAGAAATTCACTTTTTCTTTTTGTTGCCTCAGGGCAACATTGTGCGATAAGGGGTACTTTGAGGATGTTTTGGACAATACCTCACATTGGCAACAATGTGTTATTATAAGAAGGGAAGATTCCTGGGTGTGCAGGAACACCCAAAGTGATGTGCAAAAATTGTAACATACACCACTATTTCACAGCAGAGAACTGCTTTTTGAAGTTTCGTACGGAGTGAAATCTTATTACATGAAGTATATTATATGGCATAGCACACTACACAAAAGATTTCTTGAAATATAAAATATATTATATATATATATATATATATATATATATATATATATATATATATATATATATATATATATATATATATATATATATAAATATTTTGGGGTTGGGGGAAGGTGGGGGGAAACATTTTTTTTTTTATCAAAAAAATATACCCAAATGAACCAAAAAAAAAATATGTGGAATGTTTTTTTTTGTTTGTTTTTTTTTCATGTGCCATCAACATGTGTGCAGTACATGCTACATCATAAAATATCCAGTAAAGGGCTCCGACTGCTCCGACGCTGATGTGATGTGTGCTCCTTAAATGTGCCCCCCGGAAACATGAACGATTATTTCATCAGTGGTTCCCATGAGCTCTGAGAACAAATGCTAAATCAAACATTTCAGCAAATTGAAGACCAAAATCATTTTCCTTCCCTGTACAGCATGAGTACAGGCTCATGAGTGAGATCGCAGGTGAACTTACATCGACCTGTATTTCTGCATAGCTGGATCGTGTGGTTTGTTTTTAGCCTAGCATTATTAGCACAGTTTATGATGTGTGTTATTTCGTTTCAGACATCGCTGTAAAGCTCTGACCGGACAGTAATGGATTCACTGAACTTTGAGTCAGAGATGGAGACGGATGGGCAGGGCAGTTATTCCCTGTTTCCAGCGCTGGACAGCATGAGCAGCCTGACTGGAGCCGCTGAGAGTCTTGACCCGTGAGTTTGGGTGGAGGATCCACTGCGATCTTAGTCAAACATTCCCCTTCACTTACGCAGTGAAGCCACATAATTATAACCGAAAGGCTCTTCCTGCGGTCAGGTTTAGGGAGAGGTACCATCATATGGTTTGAAGTCATATAATGGGCACAGCACTGTAAGGTGACCAGATTTCTGAAATGGAAACCGGGGACATTTCCTATTTGAGTGGTCTAAATATCACCGAAATCTCATTTGTTATTAACTATTAATAAAAAACGGGAACAAAACATTTTTGAATGTTGTCTCAATGACTTTGACCAGTACAAATAAACACATAGAACATGCTCAAAAAAGAGGTTCAACATGTTAAGTCAGTTATGTTCAGAGATTAAACATGTTAAGCGAGTTATCTGCAGTATTCCATTCTGTTATCATGGATCTATGTGCAAGCCAGAGAAGGTTTGTTTAAAGTAAAGTGGTCTTGCCACTTAATGTGTTTTGATTGAAATGTGTATTGTTTGGATTGAAATAATTGTTTTTCCAAATTCTCTAGGCATGATTGTTTATATTTCCAGTTCTGGTTTGAATTTAAAAACTACAATCAATAATAACAATTAAGTAGTTGTGTTCTTATTTTTAGATAATCTAGTGTGACAATTTACCCGCCGATGGGGCAAATTGTCACAAGTGCACATTCTCTATTCAACAGTCTACAACTCCGTAATGAGATAAGATATGAAAATGTAATGAATACAACATATGTGCCCAAGACTTCCTTCTTTCATTTGGTATGACATTTATACCGTTGTGATGTATGGTGCTCAGTAAATGTTAGTCAGTGTGAAAAGTGTGACTCTGCTCTCCCCCCAGACCATGTAAATAAATACCATGGCACATTTAGTGCCACCATTCAGTTGTATTACCATCTCATGCTATCAGCACTGTACTTTTTTTTTTTAAGGTGAAAATTTACCATGGCTGTGTCTCAACTAAAGAGATGGCCACCTAGACAGCATTTTTAGGCACTATTTTCATTATTTTTTGATCCTGCTTAACTCAGTCTAAACCAGCTTTGATTTGTATGGTTTTGTCAACTCTAAACGTACTGAATTTGTTTAGCTAGCTTCATGCAACAGGCCGATTGAATACAATTAAGCACACTTTTATCATTAGGGTTGTGCATCTCACTGGGTTTAAGTATGAGGTAGGGATGCACCAATAGGATTTTTTGTGACCGATACCGATTTTGCTCTCTTATTTTTGTCATTAAAATAGTGTTTTGACTAGGGCTGTGCAATTAATCGCAATTGCAAAACAATCATGATTTGAGCACATGCAATTTCTATATCGCATAACAATGCAATTTTATTTATTAATTTATTTATATTTTAATTCAGAATATTTTGGATTCAGGAGAGAGGATGTGTCAGAGAGCAAGGTAATTGAGATTATTGCAACGAAACAGCCAATGCATCGGTGTATCTCTAGTATATTATTTTGTTCAGTACTATAAATAATATTTAAAATAACTTGGATTACTGCATTATTATGACCTACAACCTACCACATTGCAAGAACTATGGAGATGATTCTTTAGGCGGTGAAATAACCGCAGACAACAACAATCATGGGGAAGTCAGTGAGTAAGAGTCAAATTAAAAATGACAGAGAAAATTATACTACTGATTTGGGAAAAATTAAACAAAAACCATAGTGGTGCGCTGTGGTGAGCCAGTGTGGTTAAGAGATTTCTTTAATTAAAATCAAAATTGAAACCACGTGGTGAAAGCAGTGGCCAAATTAACTGAGTGCAGACTGGAGGGTCAGTCCAAGAGCTCTTCCTGGCTGATTTTAGCTGAAAAATCAGATCTATTGGAGATGTCCAACAGATTGTTTAGGTGACGAGAAAACCACAGAGAAAGACAGCCAATATGGGGAAGAGACAAAAATACATAATACAAAATACAATATATTGAAAAATACATAGAACAAATAAGCTGAGTGAATAACTCCTCAGAAAGGGGTATTCTCCGCTTTGTTACTTTTATTTCCTGTGCATTCCATTTTTATTCTTATGTATTTGTTTCCTTTTGATCTAAAGCACTTTGAATTACCATTGTGTATGAAGTTATATAAATAAACTTGCCTCTTTTTCAGTGAAACCCCCAGTGAGGTTGCAGACAAACCGAACCTCACATGGCTCGATGCTGCTCAGGTGAAGATCTCTCTTAAACCATGCTATTTCACACAAGTGTCATGTGATCAAATCAATTATTTTTGTGATTTTTAAGATTGTTCTGGAAGAGGCTGGGCGGCCCATGCACATCAAGGAGATCAAGCAGCGGATCATTGATCGTGGACTGGTGCAGTCAAAGTACAGAAGTGCTCCTCCATGATTTATAACGTCATGCACAAATGTCGAGATAAACACTGTTTCTCTTACTCTGTTCACAGCGCAAAGTCGAGCCTCGAGGCGGTCATGTATCGAGAGGTGAGTGGCACGGCATTATTTATGACACTGTCAGTCGTGCACCATATTTACTTTGGTTTCCATTCAGTACCAGCAATGTGTTTAATTTAGTGCATGATTTCATTTGTATGTGTCTTTCATTTTTACATTGATTTAAGTTTTAGAATGACTGATTTAGGAAAAAAGGTAAAGTCAGAGCAGTCTGTCACAGAGCGTCTACATGAAAAGTCAGCCTGCAGCGTTTTCTTTAGTGTCACGCTGTGTTACAGACACAGAAAGGGAGCAGACGCTTCAAGAGGATTGAGAGCAGAAATGGAGTTTTTGCCCTGTTGGTAAGTCGATGAGCACATGTCAGTTAGCTGTCAGTGTTTTACACTAGTTTTAAATTAGAAATTGTTTTCATTAGGACACAAGTGCCACATTGTTTTGTTGTTGTTAGTTATTTTTTTGTGCCGCTTTTTAGGCAACCGTCCAGTCATAATTTTCTTATTTTTATATGTTGTTTGGAGTCTGCATTAAACAACCACATATTTGATGATCTCAAATTATATTTGGTGTGGTCAACTTTAAAGGTGAAGTGTGTTTTTTTTTTAATCCTACAGGTTTGCCAATTTTTTGATCGAGGAAATTGGCACACAGTAGACCAATTTGAAGCAGATCTCACAGATATGTCACTTGCAGCTGCGTGCACATAATGGTGGCAGAAAATTAGCGGTAACAAGTGGAAGAAAATGGGCAAAATCCAAAGAATAAGATAGAAATTGGATGTCACAATCGGAATGCAAAAAATAGTGTTTATTTTGTTTATAGAATACCGTGAAGATGCCCTTTTAGGCTAAACGCAAACGTTTATGACTAATGAAACCTGCAATGATTAGTCTACTATTAAAGCTTGAATTTGATGTAAATGGTAAGTCTACATAATATTCACATACAGACGTGGGCAAATACCCTTGATAAATATGAGCAAAGATGACTATAAAAATAATTCTGCATTGTTTATCCTTTTTATCTTTGATTCATAAAATTTGCAAAAATCTAACCTTTCACTGAAGGAAAAGAATTGAAAGTTGGAGGAAATTCACATTATGAAATAAATGTTTTTCTCCAAAACACGTTGGCCACAGTTATTTGCATCCCTAGAATTTTTTATGAATAAAATATCTCTGAAGTACATTCCCATTCACATAATATAAATATATATATATATATATATATATATATATATATATATATATATATATATATATATATATATATATATATATATATATATAATATAATTTTTTTTAGCACAACAGGGTGATCATGAACATGAAATTGGCCAAATTCCCTTAATCATTTATCACAATGAGAAAAACCATAGAATATAGTTCTGATGTGCAGCAAAATATTGTTGAGCTTTACAAAATAGAAAGTGGCTGTAAGAAAATAGCTAAAGCATTGAAAATCCCCATTTCCACTATCAGGTTGATATCAGATGTTCCAGTCAACTAAAGATGTTACTAATCTCCCTGGAAGAGGATGTGTGTCTAAATCATCCTAATGTGCGGTGAGGAGAAGAGTTTGAGTGGACAAAGACTCTCCAAGGATCACAGCTGGAGAACTGCAGAAATGTTTGAGTCTTGAAAAATCCTCTGCTCTCATTCAGAAACAATCTCCAGCATATTCAGTTGTCAGACAAGACTAAAACTTCAAAAGGGACTGGCTTCTATGCTCAGATGAAACTAAAAAAAGAGCTTTTTGGCAGCAAACAGGGATAAAAAGTACCCCAAATAATATTTTAACCTATAACATTTACATAGTTAACTTTTAAGCATAGCCTATAACATTTTTATCTCAGAATTCTGACTTTTTTTTTCTTGCATTTGCATGTTTATATCTCCCAGTTCAGACTTTATAACTCACAATTGTGAGTTTATATCATAATTCTGAGGGGAGAAAAATCAGAATTGTGAGATATAAACTCACAATTCTGTTTTTCCTTCTAAGAACTGTGAGATATAAAGTCAGATTTGCAAGGAAAAAAAGGACAGAATTGTGAGATATAAACTCAAAATTAGCTTTTTTATTCTTTTATTCCATGGCTTCCACAGACTGCTACTGCAGAACTTTCATTTTCTCCCATCAGGTAGGCTGCGCCCATAAAAACATCAGTGTTGTTGGAAAACACAAAATAGGTCTGTTGGCCTGACATATTGGACCACTAAAACAAACAGAGCAACTGTGTTTCTACCTTTTATGAAGTCCACCTCTAATTGTCTTATTTGTATGTTCATTATACTGAGATGACACACTTCACCTTTAAATAGTTCCCAACAATTTAATGGCATAACCCATGTGAAGCTTTTTTCTGCTGTATTTTTGTCTGTTAAACTCTTATCTTTTTGTAACTCACATTTGCAGACTGATGAAGAGAGACAGCATGCATTGCAGGCATTTTCTGCTCAGTCAACTTTCTCAAGTTCAGGGTCTGGCTCATCTCTGGGACATCTGCCTTCCCCCACAAGCCATGGTGAGTCCAGGGCGAAGGTCAGGAAAGGTCCCCGCAAGAACCAGAATGAGAAGTACCGTCTGAAGTACATCCGTCTGCGCAAGGCTGCCCGTGCCATGATATTTGTGAGTACAAGTTTTTTAGTTTTTATACCAATAACACAGGCTGCGTTTCCACCACAGAACTTTCCCCAGGAACTAGTGACTTTAGAGTGGTACTCAGTGTGTTTTGACTGCAGGAACCAGAGTCTAAATGAAGTTCCGTGTAAAAAAATTCCCCCTCAGAAAGTCCCTGCTCACGAGGTAGTCTTTTTTCAAAGTTCCGGAACTTTCTGGGGTGGGACTTGGGCACTGAACATGCTGATTGGTTGAGTTCACGCAGCATTTTATTTCAGCCATCGTTTTTTAAAGTCTGTTGCGGTGCGTGCAGGAAGAGTTGTTTAATATTCAAATCAACAGTGGAATTTAAAAAATACGACCGATGGACTGACGATGGTGTTCAGGCTTAGATTATATAGAAAGATGATATGCGGAGGACAAGAAACTGGAAACTCGCACCCAGTCCTACGTCACCAGACTAATTTCATGGTACTTTAGACCACTATGGAAACACAGCTAGAAATGGGTATGGGGGGGGGAGTTTCTGCGAAAAAAGTTCCTGGGACAAATTGGTCCAGGTAATTTCAGTGTTCACACTGCCAGCGACCAAGTGACATGATCCTATTGACTTTAGTGGAGAACACAAGATATTCTCCATTCATTTTAACCAACAAAAAAGTGATTGCAACTTTCAGATACGATTTTATCCTTATTTTGATAGTTAATTTAAGGCCGTTTCTATGGTTATTTTAATGACAAAAGTTGAAAGCGCATCAATGTAATGAGTGAGCACACATCTCTCAGCTCCACTTAACACTGGATTCTTTGGGAAGCAAGGTTATTTTTCCCTCACAGCCAAAAACACACTTCTTTGGTGACATTGTAGATGTCGCTGTCGCTGCCGACGACTTCCGTAAACCTGAACGAAGCACATTGATGGGTGTGTTCTTGCTCTCTCCCTCTGGTTGATGTGTGCATGTGCTCTTCCCGGAGAAGTGCCCATACATGGAATTCCGCCCTTTATTACGTAATACAGGGCCATACCCGAAAAAAACATTCTGAAAATTGTAGGAACTCTGATGGGGTGTATTTAGCGCAGAAATACATCATCATATGTCTAACTTCTTTTTTGAATCTTTGGCCATGTTTAGCAAGACAATCCAACTCTTTAACAGTGTAAGTAAGTCAGAATGCATGAAATGGCATTAGACCCCCTTTTAAAAAATCTGAATAAATAGCCCTAATGGCAAAGATCACTCATTGTTTTTCCATCATCTTTTATGTACTGATTCCATTTATATTTAGTTCCCTGTTTTAGCAACAAGAAAAC
Source organism: Chanodichthys erythropterus (assembly GCF_024489055.1). Taxonomy (NCBI): domain Eukaryota; kingdom Metazoa; phylum Chordata; class Actinopteri; order Cypriniformes; family Xenocyprididae; genus Chanodichthys; species Chanodichthys erythropterus. Next base: position 41,127,749 of record NC_090227.1, on the reverse strand, counting down.
TGATTTGGTGTCTGACATTCATGAATGTTACTCCATGTTGTATTCATAAATATTACCAGGCATCAGTAGTGGGAACACCCACTAGCGACAGTGGGAACGCAGCTTAAATATGTAATTGCTTAGTTTGCACATTATCATGGTAACCATGCTTGAATCTGTGCCCTTTGACTCCCAGGAAAATGCAGCGCTATATGATGAGATTGCTCACCTGGAAGAGAAGTTTGTCCGGGCAAAAGAAGAAAGGAGGTACATCCACACTTAATTATTGTCATTACAAAATATTCTTTATTGAAAATTAAAATTCAGATTACTTATTCATTATTTTAAAAATTGTGTACTGACAATAACAGTCCAGTTTTGTATTTAATGCATATTTTTTTCCAAACACTTTAACAAAAACTAGGCCAAAATGCAAAAGCCATGTGTGACAAACTAAGGATACCCTTATTGTTAACATAGGAATTAAGATGGTAAGTAGCAGTCAGGCACTGATAATCAAATGTCTTTGTCTAATTGATAATCAGCAAATTTGATCGCCTCTATAAAAGCAGAAGTTTTGGCAGTTTGCTGTCCTGGAGCCTTCAGGTGTGTGTTAACACAATGCCAAGGAGGAAAGACATCAGCAATGATCTTGCTGTCATCAATCTGGGAAAGGTTATACGGCTATTTCCAAACAGTTTGAAGTCCATTATTCTACAGTGAGGAAGATCATTCACAAGTTGGAAGACATTCAAGACAGTTGCCAATCTTCCCAGGAGTGGACGACCCAGCAAATTCACCCCAAGATTTCACCGTGTAATGCTAACCACAAGACTTCTGAAACAAAGTCCTTTGGACAGATATGACCAAAGTGGAAATGTGTGGCCATAATGCACAGCACAAGGCTTGGTGAAAACTAAACAGAGTGTTCCACAGCAGAGGAGTCTCAATGTATATGAGTCAAATGTGAGCTTTCTGTAAAGCTTGGTCAAAAGTGAAGTCCTGACCTCATCCCAACTGAAATTCTGTGGCGAGAGCTGTGCATAAACAAATACCCATAAACCTCAGTAAACTTGAGCAACTTTGTAATGAAAGGCCAAATTTCCTCCAGAACTTCATGTTATTGCTGCTGAAAGTGCACCTTTTAGCAGATTCATAGGGTGTCCTTAGTTTGTCACCCATGGCTTTGGCTTGAATTTTGTTAAATAAATACTGTTACGGTGTAATAACATGTCATGTGGTGTTGTTCATCTGAGGTTTTATTTTCCAAATTGTAAGACCTGACGACAAACTAGATGATTTATATATATACTACCGGTCAAAAGTTTAGAAACATTACTATTTTTTTATGTTTTTGAAATGAAATCTCTTATGCTCATTAAAGCTGCATTTATTTCACAATAAATACAGAAAAAAAACAATAATATTGTGAAATATTACAATTTAAAATTATAGTTTTCTATTTTAATATACTTTAAAATATAATTTATTTCTGTGATGCAAAGCTGAATTTTTCAGTGTCACATGATCCTTCATAAATCATTATAATATACTGATTTATTATCAATGTTGGAAACAGTTGTGTTGCTTAATATTATTTCATAACCTGTGATACTTTTTCAGGATTCTTTGATGAATAAAAAGTTAAAATATAAAAAAAATATATATACTACCGTTCAAAAGTTTGGGTTCAGTAATTTTTTTTTCTCTTTTTTTAAAGAAATTAATACTTTTATTCAGCACGGATATGTTAAATAAAAAGTTATAGTAAAGATTTATATTGTTAGAAAATATTTATATTTTGAATAAATGCTGTTCTTTTTAACCTTTTATTAATCAATGAATCCTGAAAAAAGTATCACAAGTTCCAAAAAAAATTAAGCAGCACAACTGTTTCCAACTTTGATAATAACTGCATATCAAATCCTCATTTTAGAATGATTTCTGAAGGATCATGTGACACTGAAGACTGGAGTAATGATGTTGAAAATTCAGCTTTGCGTCACAGAAATAAATTATATTTTAAAGTATATTAAAATAGAAAACCATCATTTTAAATTGTAATAATATTTCACAATATTATAGTTTTTTTCTGTATTTATTATTAAATAAATGCAGCCTTAATGAGCATTTAATGAGACTTCGTTCAAAAACATTAAAAATAGTAATGTTTCCAAACTTTTGACTGGTAATGTATATAAGTCCACTTAATCTAATTTCTTTACTCCAGATTCCTGCTGAAGTCTCTGTTGCAGTATCAGTCTCTGGCTGAAGGAGAGGCGGTCTCGACTCCCAGCTGCAGCACACACACGCCCGTCAGTTTGAGCTCCAGCACACCAGGTGGTGTCGCTCTACCAGGGAGCCACAGCCAGACCACTGGACTCTCAGCATCTGAAGACAGCCTTTTGAAGAAACCCAAAAAAGAACGAAAAGAGAGAGGAAGAGAGAACGGCAGGGAAGAACGTGAGTGTTTCTCACCACAGTGTTTTCTACGTTATAGGTGTCTGTATTTTGACCAGATTCAATAGTTAGCATGTTTGCTTGACTTTCAGTCATGAAAAAGATTTGTAAGAAGAGGAAGGTAGCAGAGGGAGGACTGCGCAAGCTCGTGCAGCCAATCTCGCTGGACTCTTCCGGGAGGCCGCTCTTTCCCATCGTGCTCGGTGGACTGACCGTTTACAGCCTAGGAGAGGTCAGACAATCATCCAGTCCTGATGTGATATAACAGAGGCGTCAAACTCGGTTCTTAAATGGCAATTTCTGCAGAATTTAGCTCCAACTCTAATAAAAGGGGACCTATAATGCCCCTTTTACAAGATGTAATATAAGTCTCTGGTTTCCCCAGAATGTGTCTGAAGTTTCAGCTCAAAATCCCCCACAGATCATTTATTATAGCTTGTTAAATTTGCCCCTATTTGGGTGTGAGCAAAAACACGCCATTGTTTGTGTGTGTCCCTTTAAATGCAAATGAGCTGCTGCTCCCGGCCCCCTTTCCAGAAGAGGGCGGAGCTTTAACAGTTTTAACAACAACAAAGCTGGAGTATCTCACGCAGCCAACTAAGTTAATCAAGGTCTTCAGGATTATTAAAAACGTCTATTGAGGTGTTTTGCAGCTGTTTGGAGCTACATTCTGCAGGATAGTTTGGCATGTGTGAAAAGGTCGTAACTATTGTTTTCTTGGCAGTGAGAATTAGGTGTGAAATATTTTCTTCCTGAAGCTCACGTTTGTGTTTTTATCGTAGATCATCACAGACAGGGCTCTGTTTCATGACGACACTGCTATCTATCCTGTGGGGTTCTGCAGCACCAGAGTTTTCGCCAGCATGAAGAATCCTGATCAGAAGTGTCTCTACACCTGCCAAATCAAAGATGGTGGCCAAGGACCACAGGTGCTCACTTATGCATATCTATGCTTATTGACCTGATGTTGATGTATACACAAGCACTGAGGATTTTAAATGGAATATATGCTTTTAAATGCTATATTCCTATTAAATGCATCAGTTCTTGTACTTCTGTAAAGATAGTGAAATAACCCTGGTTATGAAGATGTCTGTAAACGTTTACTGCAGAAGTTAACCATATGAACTGAACATTCTTGTAATATTTAGTTTGAGATCGCACCGGAGGATGACCCACAGAATGCGATAGTGGCCACATCTGCCCTCGCCTGCCATGCAAACCTGCTCAAAGCCATTGCTGCCCGCAGGTAAGTTCTTGTTGAAGGATTTCTCAGAACATGGTATTCAATTTTATGTATAGCTCATTACTGAATGGAGTTAAATTAGTCTGCATATTGCAAACCAGCATTTATTAGTATAAATCTTCCATGTTTTCATCACGTTAAAGCACTTTGTCTCTCAACATCCTCTTTACTGTAATGCAAAAAAAGTTAATTAAATTGTAAAATACAGACGTGGACAAAATTGTTGGTACCCTTGAAAAATATGATCAAAGATGACTGTAAAAATAAATCTGCATTGTTTATCCTTTTGATCTTTAATTCATAAAATTAACAAAAATCTAACCTTTCATTGAAGGAAAAGAATTGAAAGTGGGAGAAACTCACATTTTCTCCAAAACACGTTGGCCACAATTATTAGCACCCTTTTATTCAAAACTTTTTGCCATGATAACAGCTCTGAGACTTCTTCTATAATGCCTGATGAGTTTGGAGAACACCTGACAATAGATCAGAGATCATTCCTTCATACAGAATCTCCCCAGATCCGGTGTCGGTGCTTCTTCTCTTCAGTTCACTCCACTCATTTTCTTCAGGGTTCAGGTCAGGGGACTGGGATGGTCATGGCAGAAGCTTCATTTTGTGCTCAGTGACACATTTATGTGTTGGTTTTGATGTTTGCTTTAGATCATTGTCATAATGGAAGATTCAACCACAGCCCATTATAGGATTTCTAGCAGTAACTAGGAACTTTTTATCCATGTGTGCACCAAACCCATCTGATGGATTTGCTGCCAAAAAGCTCTTTTTTTTTTCTTTTTCATCTGACCATAAAAGCCAGTCCCATTTAAAGTTCCAGTCGTGTCTGACAACTTAATATGCTGTAGATTGTTTCTGGATTGAGAGCAGAGGATTTTTCTTAATTCAGAAAAATCAGATGCTGTTTGATCTTTTTTTTTTTTTTTTTTTTTTAAGGCTTTCTGACTCCAAGATCATTTAATCTCTGCAATTCTCCAGCTTTGATCCTTGGAAAGTCTATGGCCACTCAAACTTTCCTCCTTCTAATAAATGCTGTTATTTTAAACATTCTATTCTGAATCTTGAAAACAATGTATCAAGGCTTCCATGAAAATATTAAGCAGTGTTTTTAACATTGATGATAATAAGATTTTTTTTTCTGAGCAGCAAATCAGCATATCAGAATGATTTCTGAAGGATCATGTGACACTGAAGACTGGAGTAATGATGCTGAAAATTCAGCTTTGATCACAGGAATAAATTACATTTTAAAATATATTACAATAGAAAAGTTATTTAAAATTTTTATAATATTTTTACTGTATTTTTGATCAAATCAAAAGTAAAAATGCAGCCTTGGTTAGCAGGAGAGACTTCTTTCAAAAACATTTAAAAAACAAATAATATTTTTGAATGGTAATGTGTAGAAAATTTTAATAAAATTAATTAAAACATAAAAAATAAAATCTTAATGAACTTGCATTTAGCTTTTTCCACCATTGTGACCCAGACATGTGTTTGATTCACTCTATAACCAGCTATTTATTTATTTATTTATTTATTTATTTTATCTAGTGCCAAACCCTTGATCAACATTGTCCCGTCTGGAGCAGACTTTTTTGGTTTCTCTCACCCCACCATTCAGAACCTGATCCAGAGCTGTCCTGGTGCTCGCAAGTGCAGCAAGTGAGTAACGTTCGATTCTATTCTACACACCAAAATAATGTGATCAGATTAGTTTTACTGCAAGCTTTGAAATGTCTAAGAAGCCACCATAAAACATTTTCAGTCATAAAAATGAATTTATTAATGACATAATAGTGGCCACTGTGCAAAATACTAAGTATCTTTTTGCCTCCCTTCTTCAGTTATCAGTGGGTGCGTTTTGAGGTATGTCGGCCCGGTGATGGTCAGGTGGCACATGGCCTTTCAGAAGATGATGCATCTGTGAACTTTGAGTCGTTTCAGCGAGTGCAAAGCTGCGAGGAGAGCCTGACCAATCAGAACCTTACGGCAGAACACAGCTGCACAGGTCAGACAGTTACCACAACAAATCATTTATGCATAATTATGTAATTCCCTGTCCTCAAGTCAAGACACATTTATTTATATAGCTCCTTATACAATACAGATCACTTCAAAGCAGCATCACATTAATAAAAAGGAAAATAACAGTTGTAAATAACAGAAATGTTGTAAATTCATCAGTTTAAGCTGTAAAGCATCTCTACAGAAGACAATAGTGTTATTCAGCTTCAATAATTCAGTTCAGTTCATTCAGTCATTATCCTGCTCAATTAATTTCAAATGTTCTCATCCAGCAGTGTCAGTGCAGTTAAATGTACTCTATGGCCCTCTAGCTGTTTAAAAAAAAACTGCATGGATTTTGCAGGAAAAAAAGGTTACATAGTGCACCATTAAATCAGTATTATTACTCATCTTTTAAACCCCAGGTTGTTGCCATAATAATTAAAATGATTGATTTTTATGAAGGAAATAAATGAAGTGTGTTTGTTTGACAGTGCGACCCCTACAGCCTAACATCTCATCTCATCTTCTGAGCTCGGCAGCGCTGCAGAACACCGTGACGTCTCTCTCCAACACTTGAGCTTATTCAAACACCTGAGGTTTGCTTTCAAATGGATGATAAGTTCATATCCAGATGGGTCCTGTTTACTGAAGTACAACTAAATTATGGATGCGCCTTTCACGTTATTCATCATGTGGCACTCAAATCTGCATTATGAAAAAATTATTGTTTAAATGCACCATGTCACAGTATTCAGTTACTGTTTCAGACTATTTTTTACATGATAAAAAAAGTCCTTGTCATGTCTGTTATTATTTGCACTCTTAATGTGTGTTATGAAAGTGTGATAATATTTCAGATAAAACAGACTGAAATGTGGGACTAAATCAAGTCAAGTTTTTAGTGTTAAAGCCTGTTCACTCCAAGAATAACTATAACATATATTAGTGTCAACACCAAAGCATGATATCATTCTGGTTATTATAAACACGCAGTTTTGTTGTCTGCTGCTTTATGTGCTTGAGCTCTTTAAAGCAGGATGGATTCTGATTGGCTGTTTTTATCGTTCATCTTTTGAAAAAATACGTTGAAAGTGATTCCAATGATATGGTTCCTCTGTGCAATTATCATTATAGTTAGATTTAAATTCAGAATGATTTTTATATCTTTGTTACAGTTATCCTCGGTGTGAACAGGCCTTTATAGTTTAAAATATCAACTTGTTTTGCCAGTTTTGTAGAGCTCAGCGGCTCTTTCAGAAGCCACACAACACAATTAGCAAAACCCTTCAGGCTTTCATCTTTTATTATGTAAGACATTCCATGTGTTTGATGAGAAGGCTACATTGAAAACATAAACTTGACATTATGCCTATTATCTCATTATGTGGTAAATATAAGACTTCACAACATTTTAAACTAAATGAAATTTCATGCCCTGACAGACATGCGATTGGATATCTTGAGGGAATGTGAAGGAATCTGTGATATTGTAATCTTTGGAGGTTGAAATACCTGAGAAAACCACCAAGTGTCACTGTAGATCTGTGAAATACAGATGCCTCATTGACAGTAACTACAGCTTCACGCTTCTGGCTATTGCACCTTGCTTTGAACAAAAGTCATGAAATCAGAATGAACCCTCTTAGTCTTTTTAATGTGTTTTCCTGGACTTATTGTCAATTATTCAACAGTGCCCATTCCCATTCAAATGTGCTTTGCCTCTCTGAGGACACTTTCCTTTTCAGATGACATCAATATAACTTCTCACATAACTTGACTTTAAATGATCCAATCAGTTACCCATGGATGATAAATCTGCTTTTTAATTATTTATTTTTACTGAATATTCTTTTTTTACTATAAATATGTTAGTGTATTGTGTGACAATTAGTTGCAAATGCTGTTTTATGATGATTTGACACCGTCACTAGCAAAGGAAGAAACAAAGCTTTTTGAAACTGAATCAATTGAGCCAATTGATTCGGAAAATGATTCACAGTTGCAGAGCAACCAGGATCAGAAAAGTTAAACAGCAATTTAAAAAAAATGAAACGCAAATGTGATGTTTATCTAGTCATTTTTGTTTATTAGTATGGCTGAATTGAAGGTCAGTGGTAAAACATTGGTAAATAAAATGAGATTAAATACATGAAGTGTATTTGTATTATTTACATTTAATTATTGCAGGAAAGCTGTCAATAAACTCCTAAATGGGAAAACAAAGCAAACTTGCTTTACTTATTTGAAAAAATAACTTGGATATTTTGTTTACAATATTTTGTAAATTTGCAAAAGTAATGGTACTTTACTAGTTACTTAAGAAAAGTAATCTGATTATGTAACTTGTGTTACCCCCAACACTGAAAACCACTGCCATAAATTACACTGTAAACCTGAATAAGTTGGGCTAACTCAAAACATTTGAGGTATTCCATTAAATATCTTTTGAGTTATGTTCCCAATTTTAAGTAAGCAGAACTATTAAGTTTTGAGTTTGTAGTACTCATGCAGGTTAATTGCTCCTAACTTGGAGTACTGAGTTAGCTAACTCATACATTTTGATAACAATCTTTTATGTTAATTGCTACTTTTTCTTATTTTGAGTTCTTGTAAATCAAATGTTACTGTAAATCTTAAGTTGTCAGAACTCAAAAACATTGAATAAGAATTTAAATTAAGAAACTCAAAGTTTAAGAAAGATTTTTATTATTCTTGAAATATTTGAGTACATTATACATTTAATTTAAAATGATCAGGTTATCTCAATGTGAGTATTTTGCTAGCTATAAAAAATTAATTCAGAAAATGCTAATTTGCCAATTTGCTATCATGTTAAAAATAGCGTGGTATACTGAATGAGTACAATTTAAAATATGTAATTTACCTGCTCTCAAACCAAACACCATGATGGTAACTCTCCAAAAACCCACATTAAAGGGTTAGTTCACTTTTTGTTTAGCGAACAAAAAGTATTCTTATTGCTTTATAATATTAATATTGAACCACTGTACTCACATGAACTGATTTAAATATGTTTTTAGTACATTTATGGATCTTGAGAGAAGAAATGTCATTGCTGTGAATGCAGGCCTCGCTGAGCCATCGGATTTAATCAAAAATCTTGTAATTTGTGTTCTGAAGATGAACGAAGGTCTTGTGGATGTAGAACGACATGAGGGTGAGTAATAAATGACATTATTTTCATTTTTGGGTGAACTAACTCTTTAACAGAAACTAAATTGGCATAACAAAACATTGATCACTACTAAATCTCCCTTATCATTAATCTTGCACAAACACATTATTTAACACTTAAAGGTACAATATGTAAAATTTTTGCAGTAAAATATCCAAAAACCACTAGGCTACTGTTATATATTTTGTCCAGCTGATTACAAACAATATCTCTAATGTTTTCAGCTACTTGTAAATAATGAGAAAATTCCCATTCTTAACAGTGACACGGGCGGGTGTGTCTCATACGTTCTGAAAAGTGAAGCCACGGGCTCTTTGATCGCCCCCTGGAGGCTGGATGCAGTACAGGTCATAAACCCCGCCCTCTCAATGCAGTCGAATGAGACTTCAGTGAAAACTTAAAAATAAATTCTGCTTCAAATAAAACTTTATGAAAAATGGTTTTGGTCATTTAAGGTAGTTGTTATCACACTGATATATATTCAATTGTTCGTTTTTGTGATGATTTAGATTTTAGCTAGCAATTTGATGCTATAAAAACGGGGCGTGTCGTCATGATTCGAACTTGATTGACAGCTTCTCTGAGGACTGTCGGAGCTTCGAGGGGAGATTGAAGATGTATTAACTAACTGTTAATTTTCGATTTCTTTGTTATTTAACACCAACAAAATGAGTTGTTCAGCAGTAAACTGTACTAACCGACCTACAGGATCTGACGGATCACTGAACCTTTTTCTGTAACATTAAATATGGGTGTTATAAGCTAATTAATAAATGTTATTAGTTAAGATAACACACCTAATGTTAACAATGTCGGGAAAAAGCAGGTGATCGTTATCTGGCAGTTACTTATTATTTTTATGGGTATAAAATAATAATTAGCAGGACAAAACTAATGATAGCTTACTCTAATTACAGCAATCGATCTCCTGTAACATTAGTTGAACTTGATTTAAAATGGCAGGACCGTTTCTGACGATTTAGAGTTGTTTCTAGTGGCATATTATATTGATTTTATCTACTGAATTTGCTGTTTTAAAAGTATTATTGCTCTAGAAATAGAATAGCCTATTATTTTATAGGTAGAATTTTAAATTGTATATAATTTTTATAGTCTATTTAAAATACATGAATGATGACGCAGTCGTCTGGGCGGAAGTTTGATATCGCGACTCCGCCTCCGGCTCCACTGACGGTTCCTTCTGCGCATGCCCAGGCTCCAAACTTACGTATTGCGTAACATGTCAGCGCCCATTCGGTCGGCCATTTTGGCTTCAGTTCATTACAATGGAAGGAAGCGACGTCGCGTCGTCCATCTTTTTTTACAGTCTATGGACACGGGGCAGTGCAGTCGCCTGTCAATGATGTCAGTTACCTTTGTTACCGCCTTTACTGACGTAGAAACCACATGACAACAGTGCCGTGGACAAATGCGGAAGTAGAGTCTAGCATTCAGCAAACCACTAGCTTGCTTCAAGCAGTTTCTTCTTGCACGTTTTATGGTGGATTGTGTTACTTATTTATGGAAAATAATTACTGTTTACCATCTGCCGCTGGTTCTGTCGACAAGGACAACTCCCGTAAACTCATGACCGGAAAAGCGGAAGCGGCGCCGGCGACTGTGTCATAATAAAAGTCCCGCTGCTCGTGAGGCGTGTGTTGATCAATCGCTCCAGCTCCTCGTTCAGCTCCCGCAACACTCGGTCCTGCTCTACTTCATACTACAGTAACGTTAATAATCGCATCCACAAACATGAGTTCTTCCAGACTCTAATCCCTATTCTTTTGCACCGTCCGTTGAGATGGAGACCACATGTCCCAAGTTTCCGCTCTAAAACTTGGCGTCATCAAACTACGCCTTTGTTTTGAATAGGCTTCTAGCGACCTCTAGCGGAAAAAAATATCACAAATTGTACCTTTAATGTTAGCATTTACTCTCCCTTATGAGTGCCATGAGAAATAGAAATCCCAGCCCAGTTTCAATTAAACTTAAGTCCATCTAAATTAAAAGAAATGAGTTCATACAACTCAAAACAATGAAACAGTTCATATTACTTGAAATATGTCAATGCTGTGAACTCAAAAGAAAAAGAAAGTTCAAAATACTCATAACAGTAACTAATTTGTTTAATTTAAGTTTGTTTTACTCAGACCAATGAAGTATTTTGAGTGTTAGGTTTACATTCTGTGGGCAGTTGAGTGTTTTGAACAGAATCCATTGGGAAATCCATTGTTTTAACAGCGTGCCAGAGTTTTAAAGATGTGGCGCTTCTCGTCCAGTGTGTAACACACTTTACACTTTGATATGTGACCTGCCATGATTAAACTCGCACTTGGCTGGTTGGTGTGTCTTAATTTCAAACCCTGAATCCTTTTGTATATGATATTGGCCACATCGTTGTCTCTTTAAGGGCACCTAACCAAACACCTCACAGTCATTGAGACCTCACCCTGTTAAACACAATTGACAGCTTAAGACAGGAAAAGGACTAATTCAGAAACTGACCTGCTGGTCTTGAGCACAATGCTGTCAGTGAGGGGAGGGCTGGGTATCCTGAGGCACAGCAGGTGTGGAGGGAGGGGGTCCCAGCTTCATCCCTGTCAGTGTGTGTATGACACGGGGCTCATTAATGTGTTTTAAGAGGACTGAACTTCCTACATTTCCTCACGGACGGGTGGGAACAGGAAGGCAAGAGTTATATCCGCCCATTCCCTGTCAGTAAGAGGTCAGAGTTCACATTTGTCATACCCACGAGTCTGGCACTCTCCCTCGCTGCTGACCTCTGACTCACTTTTACTATATCTCTATCATCGTTCTAGATGAGCAGGGATTTATTTTAGTGAACCACTATTTTGGACTGATTTACAAAACATTTGTAGTTATGTTCATATGCACTGAGAGTTAGCTTGATTTTGTGAACTACACTGATGATAATGATTCTGTGGTGAAGTAAATCCTACAGAAAAAAAACGTAATTTACATGAAAAAGTTAGTTCAGGCAAAGTGTAAATATCAACGTTATAAAATTAAGTAAAACTAAACTTTTCTAATATGGTGTTCCCATCATGCACCGGGGCATGAATAATTAAAAGGTTGATTTGAACTGTTTTTCACTGTTTTATCATTGCTTTGTTGTTAGGTTTAACTTGCCATTGACATCTGGAGTTCATTTTCTACTCAAAATGACACATTCATACTCAAAAACTATCCTATGAATGTTACCATCATTGTGTGTTGTGTACCAAGTATTGAGGTCTATGTTACTTTTATTATGTAGGTTTGGTGTCTACACAACATCTACTGTATTATTTACTTTGCAAAGGAAACTTCAACTAAATAGAAATTACTAAGACTTTTACTGGCCAAGTTAAAGTTACTTTTTTTTTTGTTAAATTTATTTAACTTAAATAGAATTTATTTAATTCCAAATGTGAAATTTACTCAAAAAATGTGTGCAAAAACTTGCAAAAGAAAAATTAAGTAAATTTAACTTATTGTTCAGTGTATAAAAATAGGGATGAACAGCATGTTGCTACTAAAATGAAACGTAAAATCAGTGGTTTAAAGTGTTTTAGTAGTACTTCACAACCGTATTTGTAAGTAAAAATTATAAATATTATTTTGGGGAATCTGTACTTTTCTTGAAATGTTAAAACCCAATACTTGTACAGTTACATTTTAAAGGAAAAATACTTTTTACTCCATTACAATTTCATGTAGACTTAAATGCACAAAGTACTTGCCATCATGACTTTAATCTTTCATCGATTTAATTAAAATTGTATTTTTCTTTCATAACTTGACTAACAAGACAATCAATCATGCTCCCATAAGTTTATCTACCCTTTTAAACAGCCAATGAATATTTAAAATAGTTCACCAAAAAAACAAATTTCCCACGGTTACTGTCATTCCAAACCTGCATGACTTCAGTGGATCATAAAAGAAGTTCTAAGAAGTTTTTTCTGACCATCATAAAAGTTCCAAAAATGACCAAAAAAGCTTCACAGCATGAATCATGAATCAAAGCATTTCAGCATGAAAGCATCGTAAAAGTAGTCCATACAAGTCATGTACTGTATCCCAAGTCTTCTGAAGCTATATGTAAGGATCTCCATTGACTTTTATATACGCAAGAGCAGTTTTTCTTTTTTTAATAACTCTTTTGTGTTCCATTGAAAAAGTCACAGTTTTGAAAGATGAGTGAAAGTGATAACAGAATGTTCATTTTTAAGTGAGCTGTGCCTTTTTAGACACTATAGTAATGTTTTTATAATACCCTAATTTGTAGATGAATGAACTTGAGCTAAGGGAAAAAACTGTTCATGATCCATTCTTGATTATTCCTCTAAAAACCACATATTCAAATGTCAAAAACTCTGTAAAATCATCTGCTGAAAACAATCAACAGGTTTGACTTTATAGATGCATCAAAAATATGCATCTCATTTCTCAAAAAAGTACGATTAAAATGTGTTTACTTTTTATTTTCACAAGTATTTTTGACAGTATCTGTATTGTAACCAGTGTTGGGTAAGTTACTCTAAAACAGTAATTAATTACTAGATACTAATTACATCTTTAACAGTGTAATTCGATTACTCTGCTAATTACTCTCTAAAAAGTATTACTAATTACTTTTTAAATCCCATATCAACCTCGACCAGATGAACAATACAATGACCGTCATGAAACTGCTCCTTCAACGCTATCTCACGACCAATTCGTACTTATTCTACGAGGTGGCTATTTCGTATAAATTCATACGACCTCACTCGTGCGAATTCATACGATTTGTCTAAACCCCAGTGACGGTTAGGTTTAGTGGCGGGGTTTGGGGTAGGTCATTCGTATGAATTTATACGAATTTGTCAACTCGTAAAATACATACGATTTAGCAAAAAACGTATGAATTAGTACGAGTGAGGTCGTATGAATTCATACGATTTAGCCACCTCGTAAAATACGTACGAATTGCCGTGAGATCGGGTTGGTTCCTTTCATTCTTTCAAATAAATAATATAAAATTGCATAAATTATTCTTGAACTGACCGAAGTATTTAAAGGGAGAAGGGTGCATTAAAAACATACATTCTAACATGTTAAATCCACTATTATTTTATATAGAATTATTCTAGTCTATACAGTATTCAATGCAATTACAGAAAAATTAAGAGTAATCCCTTACTTTACTTTTTAAGACAAAAGTAATTAGATTACAGTAATTAATTACTTAGCAATGCATTACACCCAACACTGATTTTAATATTGTCCTTTTTATACCTCGGTGTAAAATGCCACATGAGAACTTATAGGAGCACATTTGAGTGATGATTGATCTGTGAATGGAAAATGAATCGAACTTCTCACCTCTGCGAACATGCTGTAATATTACTGGAGGTAGTGAACACTGACTCACTGACACATACAGTAAACTGCTGTTAGGAGCGGGACACTCTGTGACCAAATGTCCTTTTATTCACTTCACAGCTTACCAAATGGCAATTAGACAGTGAGGAAGAGTCAGTAATACAGAACAAGATTGCCGAACACACACCCTGATATACCAAATGTGCTACAATACACACACACACACACACAAACACGTGCTGTGATTGATAAATGCACTTTAATTACAATTCCATCTTGCAAACACCAGCTGAGTGGAAAGAGTGAAAACAGGAACTTAAAATGGCGACATTTTGCAAGGAGTCAGCATACAAAACATGGCAAAAATTTATATGTACAAAATATGTACAACAGCGCTATATACATCCAAGTATTATAAAAATCATACATCTTGTACATCTCCAACATAACAGGCAATAATTAACAAGATTTTTAAGGATTAACCTGGCACTTTTTCAGTCGGTGCTGCTGTTTTCTCCATGATTCCTTTAAATGTCAATCATGAACACAAATATACTGTTTTTATGTTGAGTATCAAAAAGTCAGGGAGTTGCAATGATGTGCATGGCTTTGTGGAAATTTATGGCGAATCGTCCACAAACACAGTCATACATCTACACTTACACACTCACAAACACACACACACACTTACAAACAAATGTGAACAAATATGTAGGGCACAAGTGTAAACACATTAAAACACACTTAAATATCCAGGATTCAAAGAAGCTCAATTACTGGCCTTTAAAACACTTGCTCTTCTTTCAAACTCATTTTTGACCTGACAGGATCCAAAATTAACTCTCGCCCAGCATGAAATGTGCGTAAAAACAGCTTTATAAATAAAATTGATTTACTCATCGGTTGGCTGGTAACTTTATTTGGAACTCTAAAATTAATGGTTCAAATCTAGTGCTTTAAAATTGATTAATTACATCTAACATAAAAGTTTGTTTACATAATATATGTGTGTGTATATTAAATTCCATATGACTGTGATATATAAGACATATAAATGTAATTATATATATATATGCACACATATGTGACCCGTGCTGGCAAAATTAGTGGGAATGCGCACAGGTTAATCTTGAGCTACAGGCAAAACGAGTCGAAATTGAGGTTTTCACAAAAATGAGTTCGTTTAGCAATCCTAAGGCTCCAAATAGCAATTAAACATCTAAAAGCATCTTTATTTGTATGTTTTCTGAGAGGAGTACCTTTCCTTTGACCATGAAAAATGCTGTTTTCTCTGCTTGCTTCTCGACGACTGGTGTTTTCCTCAGCATAAGTTTGGCATCATTTTAAAGCGCAGCATTAAAACTTTGTGAATATTCATAGTGAAAAGACACCGTGAACCTGATATACACAGAATTACAGTATTTCAAAAAATCTGTCTCGGCGAGTATTCACGCAAACATTATTTGTTATGTCTTATGTGAATGTTTGGTTAAAAACATCTGATGTGTAACATCATATTAGATGTGTGTAATACAGTAGGTCTTAAGATATAGGCTGTCTGTTTCATTAATTTAATCAAACAAATCATGGAAAAAAGTTGAATATATATATATATATATATATATATATATATATATATATATATATATATATATATATATATATATATATATATATATATATATATATATATATATATATATATATATATAAATATAAATTTTTATTTTATTTTTTTTTTCCCTATAGATATGGGTTTTGACTTGGTTTGTGCCAAATCCGGTGGTATTACCAGGGATTTTAAGGTTGAGAGATGATTTTGTTTTGGAACCTTCAGAAAATTTTAAAGGTGCCGTAGAACGTGTTTTCAAAAGATGTAATATAAGTCTAAGGTGTCCCCTGAATGTGTCTGTGAAGTTTCAGCTCAAAATACCCCATAGATTTTTTTTAATTCATTTTTTAACTGCCGATTTTGGGGCATCATTAAATATGCGCCGATTCAGGCTGCGGCCCCTTTAAATCCTCATGCTCCCCGCCCCCGAGCTTGCGACTGCCTTAAACCCTCAAAATGGATCTTTACAAAGTGTTCGTCATGCAGCATGTCTAATCGCATAAGTATGGTATTTATTTGGATGTTTACATTTGATTCTGAATGAGTTTGATAGTGCTCCATGGCTAAAGCTAACATTACACACTGTTGGAGAGATTTATAAAGAATGAAGTTGTGTTTATGAATTATACAGACTGCAAGTGTTTAAAAAATGAAAATAACGACGGCTCTTGTCTCCGTGAATACAGTAAGAAACGATGGTAACTTTAACCACATTTAACAGTATATTAGCAACATGTTAACGAAACATTTAGAAAGACAATTTACAAATATCACTTAAAATATCATGATATCATGGATCATGTCAGATTTTTTTGCTCCATCTGCCATTTTTCACTATTGTTCTTGCTTGCTTACCTAGTCTGATGATTCAGCTGTGCACAGATCCAGACGTTAATACTGGCTGCCCTTGTGTAATGCCTTGAACATGGGCTGGCATATGCAAATATTGGGGGCGTACATATTAATGATCCCAACTGTTACGTAACAGTCGGTGTTATGTTGAGATTCGTCTGTTCTTTAGTTTTAAGGTTTTTTAATAGAGACTGTGCGAATAACAATAACTCATTTTTGAAAATTTGTTCATTGCGACTCATATTGCCAGCACGGGTCACACATATAATGTAAACAAACTTTTATGTTAGATGCGATTAATCGATTTGACAGCACTAAGAATGATTCTAATAAATAAAAACCAATCACGGCTCGCATGTCTTCAAACAACTTTTCCCTCAGTTTCTATTCTAGAATGTTTGAGAATGTTCGGAATTTTATATGGTGTCATATTGTATGTGATATAATATTCCTCGTTTTTGTAACAGCGCAGATTCACAATCTCATCTCATACGAAAACTTAAATAATTCAATTATCATTGAAAAAAAATATATTAATAATATTTAGTTATTTTCATGACTGATAAGAAATATTTATGACTTAAATTTTCTTAATTCAACCATCATTGGCAGGTCAGCAAATTAAAATGTTGGACCCTGTCTGTCAATAATAGTTTCTTCAGCTGAGTGTGCCAGTAATTTCCTTCTCATTTCGAACCCTCTCAGATCTCTATAGCGCAAAGCTCTGAGGTCAAAGTTCATCAGCAGAGGTTGCTCTCCAAACCCCCCCCAGTGGTCAAAGTGCAGTCACACCTCCAGTTCCTGGTTTTCTGCATAGTGGAAGCGGTTTAGTTTCTCCCTTTCACGGTTGCAGATGTCCAGCTTGGGCACGTGAGCTGGTTTCAGAGCTGGAGAGGGTGCAGGTGAGGGAGGAAAAGTGAGCTCAATCTCTTCGCTGCAGAGCGCTGGCGTGGGCACAGAGGTGGGCACTGTTTGGGCAGGAGGCAGTAGGGCCACGCTGTGGTCAAGGTTACGGATGAGAGTGCAGAACTGCCGCTGGTTGTTAATGGCGTTGTCCTCGGGCGCTGAAGTACGTAGCTGCACTTTGGTCCGCTGGCGGTGGTGCAGGCGGGACAGCAGTAGTGCGCACACGGAGCAGCTGCCTGCAACAAGCAGGGCAAATACACTCACCAACACCATATAAAGACTGAAGCTGCTCACACTGGGGTCTGACACTGCTCCTGAATAGCAAGAGAGGCAGAGAGAGATCATTTCAACACCATTTCACATGCTAAAGAAGTTCTATTTTTTGCCTATTTATGCTCCTAACCTTGGCAGTGGGGTTCATGACATGAATCCTTCAGGCTCAGACACTCATTTCCAAAGTAACCGTCAGGACAGGCGCACTTATAGCCTCCTTCTGCACTGTGGCATGGCACCCCCTTCGGGCAGGGGTTGGGATTACAAAGATCCAGTTCTGCCTAAAATACAGTCACAACTTTACAAAATAGATTTGCATTTCAAACCTATAAAGGTGGTTAAACAGATGGCAAAATAGTTGTAAGAAAGTAAAAAAATATATAATTTATCATATATGCAAGAAAGACAAATCACAATTGATTATGCAAATATCCAGTGGTATCATCTCAGTTATATTTTGAGTGGAATTCACAACACGATTTTTGCAGTCTAGATGGGTCATCTGCTATTTGCAAAAGTATACTACCAGTCAGCAGCTTTTGGGCAGACAGCAGACAGATTTCACAGAAAATGCACAATAGTGTATGATGATTTTTTTAGCTTTCCACTACGATTCCATTTAGTTGGAGGATATCAAATAAGTTAAATAATTTGAGCTGATTTTAGAACACATTGTGTTCATTTGTCTTGTGTCTGGAAGCACGTTTATGTGTGGAAATTGTAATGCTCAGTCATTTAACATTTTTATTCTAGCTTCATGCATTCTTTTATCAACACTTGAATGTTGGTAAGTTTCTTTAAAAAGCAACATTTTGAACAAAAAATTGAGAAAATCACATTTTTATTCAGGAATACGTCAGTATCGGAAAACATAGATGTAGTGGATTGCGTCCTTCAACACCCCCAAAGCACACATTCATTTACTCTTCATGGGTTTGACATTTCATTCCGTAACGTTAGACACAGTAACGTTAGTATGTTTTAATTTATATGCTGTTTAATGTTTGATGATTGTGTTATTTTGCATAAGCAATGCTTCTCACTGCGTTCCATTCGGAAGGGCTCATCCCTATGCCCTAATCCCTTCAAAGGGTTTACCCTCTGGAGTCAGAGCTTCGAAGAGATGAAGGGTGTAGGGGTCCAAAAAAATCTCTTTTTGGAGCGCACTTCTGCGTCATCTTAACGGAGACAATCGAGGAAGAGTAGATTTTCTTTGTTTAACGTTAGTTTATTTATTTATTTATTTTTGGTTTATCGCATCATATTGTATATGTATTTGAAACATTTGAATGGACTGATAAAGGGAGCTGTAAAGTATTTTTGTTACAATGTCATTTTGACCATAATAATGTCAAAATCAAACTCTGAGCCTCCTGTACCGATTCTGTGACGTCAAACAACTTCCCTGTGCAAAGGATCATGGGAGCCTGAAGTGTCCATCAGTTGTACCCTTCGAAATCCTTCATTCAGAGGGGCGCTTTGAAGTGGCCAGTTTTGAGCACTTCGGTTTGGAACGACCCTTCAATATGGCGGCCATGATTATTTTCACTTCGAAGTGCCTTTCAGAGGGCGATATATCCGTTTAGAACACACCGTGAATCACTTGTTTCTGCTTCTTCTTCGTCTGTGTTTTGATCCGGAGATTCTGTACTCTTTCAGAAGATGCGTAACAGCGCCCCCTACCGTATAACAGTAAAAACATGGGTTGCCGGAAAAGTCTGTCAATGGCCCTGTCCCATATGGCGCACTTCATGTGGACTTTCGGTCTCGTGGACTTAAATTGCGTGTGCACGCCGAGTCTATGAGTACGTAGGCCGTCCCATTCAGCATTTTAACGCTCTGAAGTGTGCTCAGCAGCCCCTCCTTTGTACCCTACAAGCGGTCTTCCGCGAAGGCCGCATAGATGCGGGCTCCGCGCACTTTAACTACCCAGGAATCCTTGCGAAATGCCAATCAGTCAACGGATGGGAGGAGATTGGATGAGACATGGATGAGAAGAAAATATTTAAGTGTAGGTATTATTACGGTTTTTATGACCTAGGTGTACATTTTACCAGTTGTTACCTACAGTTTATACAAACATTATGGTCATTGACCAGTGGTTGATATCTCAAACGTAATAATAGCGCATTGAATAATACGATCACATTGCGATTCATTAAATAAATAGAACCGAATGCAAAAGCAGGCTGTGTAGTTGACATGGAGATATGTTGCTAAACAAAAGAAACCTGTTCTCAATGCTAAATATTATAATATTTGTATAAGATGTTTGTGATATTTATCTAATAAAGGGACTGATGAGATGACCTTTCAGTTTATTCGGCTCTGTATGGAGAGGTAAAATGGTAAAAACAACAACAACAATAGGCAGCATATTCCCCGAACCTGCAGCTCCTGTCAAAAAACAACCAGACCGTTATTTCCGGCGTGATGATCGAGTCTGTCCCAAAAATACCTCTCAATGCGCCCTCGTGGACTCGCGCCAAGGGCCCTATAGGTCTGCACTACATGACGTCACCAAAGTGTGGACTCTGAGGAAATCCACAAGTCCGGAGTGTGCCATTTGGGACAGGGCCACTGGTGAGGTGGCGACGTGTCATAAATGATGGAAAATTCTGTCAGTGTTTTAAAGTCTCCAAGTGTATGATGCTTAGTGTTTTAAAATCTTTTCAGATTCAAACTTTCATCTTAAATCTCTATATTTAGAAGAAAATTTACACAAAGCATCAAAAAAGGACACAAAAGTCCATAAGTCAGACTGCAATCATCTACAGAACTAAGTTCTATGGGTTAAAGGAGTAGTTTACTTTGTTGTTTTTTGTGGAGCACGGTAAGGGATTTTTTTTAAAGAAGTTTAGTAGTAGTTTTGTGGTAAACAGTTAATCCTGAAGGGCAAAAAATTGTGTTTGTAATCTGAAATTTTGCTTCTGGAATGGCTTTCCTTCTCTGATGACATCAGTTTAATGACTTTTGCAGAACATGTCGGCAATGTCAGTCTGCTGCCAGCTAGAGATTGTGAGGAGGTGCTAAAATCAAGCCCCCTCTCTCTTTCGTCTCAATCAATATTCCATTTCAATCGCAAATATGTCACAATACTGAAGCAAAGTCGGTCAGAACCTTAGGTTCATGCAGACTTGAAGCCAGTGTTTCGCAAGCCTGTTTCTGGAGGAACTCAACATGTAGTGTAGTGATCAAATGTGTAGTGTTGGTGTGCCTCCAGGAGCAGGGTTGAGAAACACTGTTGATTCGAGCTGAATAAACCTCAGAAACTTGTGGTGAAGAAAAAACCTGACGGCACCATCATAATCAAACCAAACAGTAATGAGCTCTCACCTCACAGTGGGTGCCAGTGTATCCCAGCGGGCAGCTGCACAACATGCCTCTGCCATCCTGACGCTCTACACACTGCCCTCCGTTTACACAAGGATTGCTGTCACAGGCGTTTACTGCGGTCTGGCACAGTTTACCAGAGAATCCTGGCAAACACACACACTGAGAGTCCTGCACACGTCACACAAGGAGAAATGGTTTAAATGTCAGTAACTTCACATCCTCAAGGTGGAAGTAAGCTTATCGAGGTGAATCAGTCCTTACTTTACAGTGTCCTCCATTCAGACACAAGCCCTGGCAGCTACTGTTCCCTGTTGAATAGATGATATTTTTAAAAAAACAATAGCCAACCAAGTGGAAACCCACAGAACAGGGGGTTTCATTGAAGAATTCATCAATAAAGTATGATCTACAATGACTGTGCCATCAGACCACAGTGAGCCATTTCCCATGAGCACTGAAACAGTCACATTTGATTTAAAACTCAATCATACAGTGTTTTGCTGGTTCGGATACTCACGGATGTCACAGTTTGCTCCTGACCAACCGGGAAGGCAGTCACACAAATATCCTCCAATCAGATTACGGCAGGAGCGGGCATTGACACACACGCCAGTCTCACATTCATTAGTGTCTAAGGAAGAGGAACGAAGCACAGTGATGAAGTGAGGCTATATTTAGAATGCCACTATATCTGCAGTATATAGTATGTATAATTGGCAAACTTCACATATGCAATATCCGGATGACCTTCTATGTGCAGTTTACAGCAGAACATAATGAGCTGGGTAGTGTATCCCACAATGCCATGCACTCAACTTGACCTACAATTTCCAGTTTAACTAATGAAATGAAAGTAATAGCGAAGACATTTCTATATATAGACTGTAATAAAAATGCAAAATATCCTTTTTTATTTCTGAGATGACTCCACTAGACGCCACTCCGTGAATTAACTCTGTCAGGGTTTTTTTTTTTTTTGCCAGTCAGCACCAGAATTTTTGCAGACTAGGTAAACCCAGCCTCATCTGCCAGCGATTTGATTTCGCCGGCAACTCAGTCTGGAGACCTGTACATTCATTTCTGCTGCATCTGTTACACTTTTGCGGGAACCAATCACAGACTGGCTTATCCACCTTGCTCACTACTGGCGGGTACAGAGCTCTTTCTCTGGCTCTGGGCGGGTATAACACGATGACGTCTCTCGCACGACCGTCAATCCAATTCCTTTTAACCTCTCAACGATGCTAAATGACTTCTTTAGTTTAGCAAACAAATCGCTCGAGTGGGTGTAAATACCGATCACTTTCATGTTTTTTTGCACAACCTGCAAAAATCGCTCGATGCCATTGCTGCTCCTGCAAACTGCTGATCAATGCTACAAACCAATACAAACTGTCTGGAGTTTTCGTATCGCTCTGCAAAAGTACGTCACCCGGATCGTTGATCTGATTGGTTGAAGGATTATCCAATTGCGTGAATAATGCTCGTTGATCACGCCTCTTGTGCAGTAGGAAATACATAGCATACTCCCCAGACCAATGTTCAATTTTAAATTGAGCTTGATCTGGTGATAGCCAGACAAGAATTTTTGACCATTTTCACAAAACTTTAATTAACACTAGCCAAGCGCCAAATGTGAGTAAAAATCGGCGTTGGAGTGAATAGTCGGCACTTGGCCAGTAATTTTTTTTTAATTCTAACAATACAATGTTGTGACAACATGAACGTGAACAAAGTGAACGATGCTCTGTACAGTTGACGGGTCAGTGCTGCATCATCTCTAAACTTTCAGCCTTTCCATTGTAAATATTCAAGCGCTGGAACACGGGAAAAGGGAATTTGTTACTCATGTGCTGTGTGGGAAGTTTAACATCTGAAGCGTGCGACCTGAAAGCCAGCATGTAAAGTTGAGCTCTCTTTTATGCCCTCCTGAGCTTCAATGGACAAATTCACTCAAAATTGTCAAAAAACACCTGTCTCAGTGAGTATCCTATAGTAAACATATGATGTCTTGTGTCTTAAGTGAACGCAAACACAAAACACATGATCCATGTGTGCATTCGGATTTAAAGTGACAGCATCCTAACATGCTACTGACTGCGTTTTTAATGCATTTTTTTTGTGGCAAAAATTACTATATAGCTTCATGCATTTTTTTTTATTCAAAACACTTGAATGAGGGTAAGTTTCATTTAAAAAAGCAACATTTTGAACAAAAAAATCACGTTTTTTTTTTCCTTTTCAAAGACTATAACGTGCATACGCAATGCCTTCATTGCTTGTTTCTCTGTTTTGAGAAGATGTGTAATAGCGCCTCCTACCCTACAACATTGAAAACAGACAGCTGGAAAATTACACTAATGGCAGGGAAAGAGTTAAAGATGCATATAATGAGGATTCACATAATATTAAAAAACAAAAAAAACAAAAAAAAAAAAGCAGCTGAGAGTGACTTTATCATGGTTAAAGGATTTGGTTTGATACAATATTAAGTGGAGTTCAATAAATAATCACATGATAATTATAGTTCATCAACACACTAAATAGTCCATTAGCTAAACTTGTGGCTTTTTGTGATTACAAAATAGCAAAAATCATTCACTTTCCACTTGCTAGATTTTAGACTCAAATTAGTTTTATAATAAACACTACCATTTGAACGTCTGGGGTCTGTAAGATTTTTAATGTTTTTGAAAGTCTCTTATGCTCACAAAGGCTTCATTTATTTGTAAATCAAAATACATCAAAACAGTAATATTGTGAAATAATATTACAATTTAAAATAGCCGTTTTCTATTTGAATATATTTTAAAAGGCAATTTATTCCAGTGATCAAAGCTGAATTTTCAGCATCATTACTCCAGTCTTCAGTGTCACATGATCCTTAAGAAATCATTATAATATGATGATTTGATGCTCAAGAAATATTTCTAATTACTACCAATCTTGAAAACAGTTGTGCTGCTTAATATGTTAGTGGAAACTGTAATACCCTTTTTCAAATGAATAGAACTTATAAAGAACAGTATTTATTTGAAATTATATTTCAAATAAATTCATTATAAATGCCTTTACTGTCACTTTTGATCATTTTAGTGCATCTTTGCATAATAAAAGTATAAATTTTCTTAAAAAAAAAAATAAAATACTGAACCCAAACTTTTCAACGAGTGTATTTCTCAGTAATTAGAAAAAAAAAATCTTGCTCAAGTTGTTCCTAATAAAATACTCTAGAAAATATTATTTCTATCCACAAAACCTGCCATTTTTGTGCTTATTAAAACACATCTCGTCTTCAAAGACAGATGTCTTTGTGCTGACGCTAACGGCTGTTTTCTGGGGTGTCACTGTGACACATGACTGTATTTCACAGAGTGTCAACAGTCCAGAGAGACTGATAGACTCCAGAGAGCCACGGCTGATCTGAGCCTCAGGGGGCAGAGGAGTGTGAGAGCGACTCTACCAGCAGTCAACAACCACAGCTCCTCTTCATTCAGCAATTAAATACACTGAACACTCTAGCATGAAATTGTCTGATGTGGGTTAACGGATAATGGTCGGTGGAGCAGTGATGCTGATTAATAATTTCAATGTGGTTTGTGCTGATATGGAATTTATAAACACAAGATGTGCATGTCGAGTTTCCCATCTCTGGATTTGATTGTTATGATTTAGTGGTTTCAAATGGCAAACATGGTGGTTGTCAGGGTTTCTGTAATATTTTTTCATGGTTTTTTAGATTGCATTGAGGTGAGGAACCGAACATAAACAAGAATCAACAGACAGGTACGGTCTGTGACAAGTTTAGGCAGGTACAGGCAGGTTACGGCAGGTGAGACTGTGGATGAGTGTGAGCGTAAGGCCAAGTCAGGCAAGTGTGGACATGTATGGACGGCTCAGGACGGCTCAGGACAGGTGAAGCTAGAGTGTTGCTTTTTATACTCACCGAGCTGGCAGGTTCTGCCGGTCCAGAATGGAGGACACAGACACTGAAAACCTTGATCCGTCTCTTGACATGTGGCTCCACGACCACAAGGACTGGAATCACACTGCAACACTGCTGCAGACAAAAACAACATGTTCTCTGTCTGGTCATGTCATCCAAACCTTCATCATCTATCTGTCCATCCATCATCCATCCATCCATCCATCCATCCATCATCTATCTGTCCATCCACCCATTCATCCATCCATCCATCATCTATCTGTCCATCCACCCATTCATCCATCCATCCATCATCTATCTGTCCATCCATCATCCATCCATCATCTATCTGTCCATCCACCCATTCATCCATCCATCCATCATCTATCTGTCCATCCACCCATTCATCCATCCATCCATCATCTATCTGTCCATCCACCCATTCATCCATCCATCCATCATCTATCTGTCCATCCATCCATCATCTATCTGTCCATCCATCATCCATCCATCCATCCATCCATCCATCATCTATCTGTCCATCCACCCATCCATCCATCCATCCATCCATCATCTATCTGTCCGTCCACCCATTCATCCATCCATCCATCATCTATCTGTCCATCCATCATCCATCCATCCATCCATCCATCATCTATCTGTCCATCCACCCATCCATCCATCATCTATCTGAACACCCACTCACCCACCCATCCATCCATCCATCCATCATCTATCTGTCCATCCATCATCCATCCATCCATCCATCCATCATCTATCTGTCCATCCACCCATTCATCCATCCATCCATCATCTATCTGTCCATCCACCCATTCATCCATCCATCCATCATCTATCTGTCCATCCATCATCCATCCATCCATCCATCCATCCATCATCTATCTGAACACCCACTCACCCACCCATCCATCATCCATCCATCCATCCATCATCTATCTGTCCATCCACCCATTCATCCATCCATCCATCTATCTGTCCATCCATCATCCATCCATCCATCCATCCATCCATCCATCATCTATCTGTCCATCCACCCATCCATCCATCCATCCATCCATCATCTATCTGAACACCCACTCACCCACCCATCCATCCATCCATCATCTATCTGTCCATCCATCATCCATCCATCCATCCATCATCTATCTGTCCATCCATCCACCCATTCATCCATCCATCCATCATCTATCTGTCCACCCATCCATCATCTATCTGTCCATCCATCATCCATCCATCCATCCATCCATCCATCCATCATCTATCTGTCCATCCACCCATCCATCCATCCATCCATCCATCATCTATCTGTCCATCCACCCATTCATCCATCCATCCATCATCTATCTGTCCATCCATCATCCATCCATCCATCCATCCATCATCTATCTGTCCATCCACCCATCCATCCATCATCTATCTGAACACCCACTCACCCACCCATCCATCCATCCATCCATCATCTATCTGTCCATCCATCATCCATCCATCCATCCATCCATCATCTATCTGTCCATCCACCCATTCATCCATCCATCCATCATCTATCTGTCCATCCACCCATTCATCCATCCATCCATCATCTATCTGTCCATCCATCATCCATCCATCCATCCATCCATCCATCCATCATCTATCTGAACACCCACTCACCCACCCATCCATCATCCATCCATCCATCCATCATCTATCTGTCCATCCACCCATTCATCCATCCATCCATCTATCTGTCCATCCATCATCCATCCATCCATCCATCCATCCATCCATCATCTATCTGTCCATCCACCCATCCATCCATCCATCCATCCATCATCTATCTGAACACCCACTCACCCACCCATCCATCCATCCATCATCTATCTGTCCATCCATCATCCATCCATCCATCCATCATCTATCTGTCCATCCATCCACCCATTCATCCATCCATCCATCATCTATCTGTCCACCCATCCATCCATCCATCATCTATCTGTCCATCCATCCATCCATCATCTATCTGTCCATACATCCATCCATCCATTCATCCATCCATCATCCATCCATCCATCATCCATACACCTACCCACCCACCCACCCATCCATCCATCCATCATCTATCCATCATCTATCTGTCCATCCATCTATCATCATCATCATCTGTTTGATTATCCATCCATCATCTATCAGTCTATCTATCCATCCATCCATTCATCATCTATCTGTCCATCCATCCATCCATCATCTATCTGTTCATCCACCCATCCATCATCCATTCATCCATCCATCCATCATCTATCTGTCCATCCATCCATCCATCCATCATCTATCTGTCCATACATCCATCCATCCATCCATCCATCCATCCATCATCTATCTGTCCATACATCCATCCATCTATCCATCCATCATCTATCAGTCTATCCATCCATCCATTCATCATCTATCTGTCCATCCATCCATCCATCATCTATCTGTTCATCCACCCATCCATCATCCATTCATCCATCCATCCATCATCTATCTGTCCATCCATCCATCCATCCATCCATCCATCCATCCATCATCTATCTGTCCATACATCCATCCATCCATCCATCATCTATCTGTCCATCCATTCATCCATCCATCCATCATCCATCCATCCATCATCTATCTGTCCATCCATCTATCATCATCATCTGTTTGATTATCCATCCATCCATTCATCATCAATCTGTCTGTCCATCCATCCATCCATCTATCCATCCATCATCTATCTGTCTATCCATCCATCCATCCATCCATCCATCCATCCATCCATCCATCCATCCATCCATCCATCATCTATCTGTCTATCCATCCATCCATCCATCCATTCATCCATCCATCCACTTATATGAGCCTATAATATAAGGACTTTTTTCCCAGTGCTAGCACGCTGGGTTTTTCTCCTAGGGGGTTTTTTCCACCCCTGGGAGTCAGCCGACATTGGCTTAATGTAGCACCATCTTGTATATGTTACATATTACCACGCTTGTTTGTACAGTTTATTTTTAACCACTTCCCTTTTTTCTGTGCTTCTAATATGTAAAGCTGCTTTGAAACAATTACCAATTGTAAAAGCGCTATATAAATAAATTTGACTTGACTTGACTTGACTATAATGCTTTTGAATATATCTTTCAAATAAAAATATTTCTGTCTTTGATGATTTAGTTGTTTGGTTGAGTCAAGGTTTTTTTTAAGTGTTTAAAAAGCTGTGACAGAAACAAGTTCACACAGTCTAAATCTAAGTCTGTTATCTTTGGCTTTAAACTGAATGTTCTGTCACCATCTCATGTCAATCAAAACTTCCATGAACTTTTCCTGTGTAACTCAGAATTATGAAAATGTCTCTCTTCTAGACAACAATTTTAATAATAAAAAAAAAAAATATCAGATTGTTTTAAACCCAGGCCTCTTTGTATGCTAAACAAAAACTGTACGACTAGACTAACAAGTTTTATTAAAATCTTTTTTGTAAAAATATTTAAGTCATGTCTTACCTACTGATAAGAGGTAATGTAGGTGTTTTTACATGGTCTCATCAGTTTAAGTACAGGCACATTTATAGAGGGCATTAGCGCAGGGGTTTACCTCCAAACCTAATCAAACACATCCGAACAAGCTAATCAAGCTCTTTAGGATTACTAGAAAGGTCGAGTGCTCCATGGTTCAGTAGTCAGGGCACTGATTAGGGAGTCGGCCATTTAAGGGCTGTCTCAATTGCAAACTCCTTCAAGTGCACTGAAACGTTCGCTCCCTAAAAATTCCCACACTGCACCCTGAAAGCCAGGGAGAATTGATACTCACTATGTTCCCTTAACAGAAATTCTGAAACATAAATCAAATGAGCTAACGCACACACACAAGGGATGTCTTGAAAAAACAAACTGTAAATTTAGTAGTATTTCAGCATAAACATGCATCACTAGACAGGTACTGAACATAATAGCAGCTAATAGTTAGTAGCTAACATGTACAGTATAAATAATTTGAAATGTTGCAGGTATATGTAACAATCAAAGTGCCCATGATTAAACTGAGGAGAACATGTAAAAACACAGCAATGGTCTTAACAAAGTCACCCAATGCCTTTATGAATTTAAAGAGCTCTTACAACCTGATATCTGTGACACATTATCATCTGTACATCGTGTGTGTGTGTGTGTCTGTGTGTGTCTGTGTGTGTCTGTGTCTGTGTCTGTGTGTGTGTGTGTGTGTGTGTGTGTGTGTGTGTGTGTGTGTGTGTGTGTGTGTGTGTGTGTGTGTGTGTGTGTGTGTGTGTGTGTGTGTGTGTGTGTGTGTGTGTGTGTGTGTGTGTGTGTGTGTGTGTGTGTGTGTGATTGCTGACTGCTGTGCTCCAGATAGGAGCATTATTTTTATGTAGTTCTGACTAAAATTGGTTGCATCAGTACATGGAATAGCAGCTGCCTTTGATTGGTGCTGATTGCAGTCTGTGCAGGTGTGTGTGTGTGTGTGTGTATATGTTTAACTACCGGTGGCACAGGAGGGTCCCATCCAGCCCGACGCACACACACAGCTGAAGCCTGTTGGGTCTTCAATACATGTTCCACCATTCTCACATGGAGAGGACAGACAGGCATGCTCCACTGTTAAGGGGATGAGAGGAAGAGATGCACTTATAATCTGCATCACATCTTAGTCTTATATCCTGTGCAACACCAGTGACATGACACACCTTTAATATGAACATAAGAGTGTGTGTTTTAAGCTGTTGTTTTCTGTATTTGTCATCTTACAGAGATTCTTGGTTTGACGCATTAAACTCCAGAGCAGTAAATTTATCTCCTATCAACACCTCACAGAGCCACGTCAGAGATCACACGTTAACAGACTAAAATTATCCTTACAGAGGAGATAATTGGTCAAACTCAAGCAGGGTGGCACAGTGAAAAACAAGAGCTGAAGACATGCAGAGCTGTGCTTTAACTACACAGCACATCTTTGAGGTATGGTTGTATTAGGCTGTCAGGGTTGACAGACTTTATGGTTGTGTTTTATAGCATCAGCTCACCGATGTCACAGTTGCGGCCACGGAAACCCTCCTGGCACACACACAGGTACTCGTTCGGTTCAGTGTTGGTACAAGTACCACCGTTCTTGCATGGCTGATGGTTTCCACAATAATTCAGATCTGTATGTGAGAGAGAGAGATTTTTTTTGCAATTAGGAAAATCAGACGATTTATTATATTAACATTAATACACTGAAAAAGCAAGCAAAATCAATTTAAAGGGTTAGTTCACACAAAAATGAAAATTCTGTCATTAATTACTCACCCTCATGTCATTTCAAACCCACTTTCGTTCATCTTCGGAACACAAATGAAGACATTTCAAATGAAATCTGAGAGAGTTCTGTCCTCCCATTGACAGCCTACGCAACTACCACTTTGATGCTTCAAGAAGTTCATAAAGAGACTGTAAAACTAATCCATATGAATCGAGCAGTTCAAGCAAGTATGTTTGAGCTTTGTTGATTAATTTTTATATGTGAATAAAAGCCTAAATTCAATCTGTTAGGGTTGCCCCCTAATAGTCGACTAACCATTAGTCGATGAGAGGAGGATTCGTCAATCAAAATTTTATTAGTAACTTAGTTGGAGGACAAAAAAATCCACAGGAAGTGGTGAAGTCACACAGTCGGTGATGGACAGATCATAACAGCTGTTCTATGTGGTAATTACAGCACATCGGGCAGGACATCCAAACATTCGCCTATCATTCATCAACCTTAAATATAGCTTATCATCTGAAACATGTCAGCAGTAGTAACTTTACATGGCCACTCGCTCAAACATTAACCTAACAAAATGTGGGCTATTCAAGTGTTTGTGAGGAGTGTGAAAGCTGAATAGTAGCATGCTTACTGCATGACAGCTAACATGGAGGCGCCGGTGCGATCACTTGCACTTAAAATACTCCATCATTTTTGGTCAAACACATAAGAGTAATACATCTTTTGAATCTGTGAAGAGTCAATATTTATTTATGTGCACTCACAATAACATTGTGCTTTTGTAAAATAATGAGAGCAAATGGGGTGCGCTTTCTGCAATCTCTCTCTGTGAACATGAGACTTGAACTGAAACTCCATGTAAACCTGCCTCACAGACATGTCTATAGAAATCGAAATGTCTACTTTTAAATGAACCAATTCAATTGGAAAACAAATATTATCAGGTTACGTAATCCCTATGAAACATGCATATAAGTGCGTCCACTACTGCGGAGATGAAGAGTCAGCATTGTCAACTTCATCACTGCAGCCGAAAATACACAAAACACTAGTTTATCAATTAATTACTAAAATGTTAAAGCAATTTCCTTGCTGTTTTTCCCTGACGCATTCATAATCATTACTTCTGCTGGTGCGCTGTGGCAAGCTTTATGTGATTAGGCATTACGGGCTCTTTATTTTGATTTATATGGTTTATTAATAAAGTGTGATTAGTCGACTAATCATTTAAAACAAAAGACTACTAGTCGACCAGAAAAAATTTTAGTTGAAGGCAGCCCTAAAATCTGTTCATCATATAAAGCAATCAGAAAATTTTGACTAAATTGCTCAATTCATATGGATATTCAGATGTTCATACTTCATTTGTGTTGAGAAGATGAACTAAAGTCTTTAAGGTTTGGAACGACATGACGGTGAGTACACGATGACAGAAATTTCATTTTTGGTGAACTAACCCTT
Organism: Chanodichthys erythropterus; assembly: GCF_024489055.1. Classification (NCBI taxonomy): domain Eukaryota; kingdom Metazoa; phylum Chordata; class Actinopteri; order Cypriniformes; family Xenocyprididae; genus Chanodichthys; species Chanodichthys erythropterus. The sequence goes on along the minus strand of NC_090227.1, from coordinate 41,095,825 downwards.
TAAGTCAACACTAATTCAAAATTAAAGCTTTCACTAAACATCAGAGAGAATCTTAACACTCATTGGCTGCTGCCTCTGTAGATACACTAGTGGTGTAGTGTTGTTGATGCGAAAAGCAAAAGTTAGACAATGGAACACACTTATTATTGAGCTTTACCAGCGGAGACAACAGAAGACAGAAAGATTGATAAAAGACAAAAACAAACTTAAACATCGGTATGGCATACGCAAAGTGGAAGATTTGATGGCAGAGAAAATAGTAGTGATTCCTAAATACTAATATACCTAGTGATTCGCTGCACAAGTAAGGGCATTTATTATTGTCTTGACAACTTTCTTAAACTCACTAATATTAGTGTAATTTACAAAAAACTCAAGACATTCATGCCGATCCAAGTACATGAAGTATACAAAAATAAGAAAAGTAAACAAATTTATGTCCGGACTAAATCAAAACTTGCCTTATTTACTTAATTAATGCACATTGCCAGTGTTATTGTGTGTGACTGATAAGTGCATGTTATTCCAAATAAAGAAAATGTTTGTCTTCTCAAACTTTCATCAAAACTTGCTCCACCTCTGAAATGGCTTTCCTTTTGCGCTGATGTCACCAAAGCCACTTCACTTTCAACCAACAGTGGTTTGCAGTGGTGACCGCAAAGTTTAGCATCAAACATCCACTTTTCATGATCCAATCATGAAAAATGGATAAGATCAAGTCCTGTCCCACATTTTTTCCTGTTAAATATCTTGTTTCACCGACAAATGTCACATTATGGTAATACACTGTTTGGTGAATGTTGTTTCATGTTGACTTAAGAAATTAAAAAAAATGTGGTAAGGACAAAACCAATGCAAATTTATCATCATTTAATTTTTCCTTGGAGCAAAAAACGAGAAATAAACAGCCCTCAAACCAACTAAGTAAAGCCACATGATTCAGAGGACCATTTTCTTTTTCAAATTATACAAAACACACATTTTTAAATGATTTGTTAGAAAAATCATTATTAATAGCTCAAAATGACTCAAAAAGCACTGATAGTTGTTTGAAAACCGTTTTGATCCACATGCCACCACTTCCAGCTATACAATACACCAACATCTGTAATATATATGTGTGTGTGTAAGAGCTCACTAAAATTTACATCTCCCACTGGGAACTGGTGCTTGCAGGAAAATGTTTTTTTTTTAAACAATAATTTCAAGCTCAGATTCATGGGGTTACACAAAATGCCAGTTTGGTCTAGACACAAATCGAGTTTGACAGCCTAGACATTGTATAAATGTAGTTTGTTTCATAAATCATACAAAATCTAACCAAGAATTCCTACAAGGTCATGCTTGAGGGGACGAGTTACACACAAATGGATTGTTTCCTGAAGATTTACCCACAACACAAAAGCATGCTTAACTGGAAGAATTACAACCACAACATACAAATAGACACAAATTAAAACCAGCACTATGATGGAAAATGATGCAGGACTGGCTCCTGAGATCTGAGTTTAGAGAGTCTGTGTGTGTGTGTGTGTGTGTGTGAGAGAGAGATAGAGAAAGGCACTGAGATCAAGCTCGTATTTACAGTTCTATGACCTTGATTCATCTATCTGCATATGTTTATTCCTGTGTGTGTGTGTGTGTGTGTGTGTTTGTGGGTGTGTGGGTGTAAGTGTGGGTATGACAGTGCTATATTCATATGTAACATAACCGATGAATGGTAAGAGCCTGTTTAGCCTCCACCTCCAAAAAAGTGCCTGGCTTAAGTTCTGTTTACCCAAGACCATCATCTTACACCTGACAAATCCCCACCTTCATTTTTGGGTAAACTAACCCTTTAACATCATATCATCCTGCCATTTTCACCTCAAAATTTTTGGTAAGCTGTTCTTCCCTGCCGCCACTGTTCATTTTATAAACCCCATTAAGGTTTATTTTTTTCAACTTCAACTTCTCTCCAAACCCTGCCCTGCAATAACATGACAGACATGGTGTTGTCAGCAATCCTGCACAAAATGATTGACAAGCAGACAGAGTTTCAGATAAATAATAAAGTGTTTTCCTGTTTTAATGACATCTGTCAGGTATTTCTGACGAGCAACAGAGCGACTCCAGCCACTTTATTATCCTCACCTGTCTGAAATAAAATTATTTTAATTATAAACAAGTCTTTTTTCATGATTAATTTTATTCATTTTACAATACCATTCACAAGTGTGGGATCAGTAAAAAGAATACTTTTATTTAGCAAGGATGCATTAAATTGGTCAAAAGTGACAGTAAAGACATTTACAAACCCGATTCCAAAAAAGTTGGGACACTGTACAGATTGTGTATAAAAACAGAATGCAATGATGTGGAAGTTTCAAATTTCAATATTTTATTCAGAATACAACATAGATTACATATCAAATGTTTAAACTGAGAAAATGTATAATTTTAAGGGAAAAATAAGTTGATTTTAAATTTCATGGCATCAACACATCTCAAAAAAGTTGGGACAAGGCCATGTTTACCACTGTGTGGCATCCCCTCTTCTTTTTATAACAGTCTGCAAATATCTGGGGACTGAGGAGACAAGTTGCTCAAGTTTAGGAATATGAATGTTGTCCCATTCTTGTCTAATACAGGCTTCTAGTTGCTCAACTGTCTTAGGTCTTCTTTGTCGCATCTTCCTCTTTATGATGCACCAAATGTTTTCTATGGGTGAAAGATCTGGACTGCAGGCTGGCCATTTCAGTACCCGCATCCTTCTTCTACGCAGCCATGATGTTGTAATTGATGCAGTATGTGGTCTGGCATTGTCATGTTGGAAAATGCAAGGTCTTCCCTGAAAGAGACGACGTCTGGATGGGAGCATATGTTGTTCTAGAACTTGGATATACCTTTCAGCATTGATGGTGCCTTTCCAGATGTGTAAGCTGCCCATGCCACACGCACTCATGCAACCCCATACCATCAGAGATGCAGGCTTCTGAACTGAGCGCTGATAACAACTCGGGTTGTCCTTGTCCTCTTTAGTCCGGATGACATGGCGTCCCAGTTATCCAAAAAGAACTTCAAATTTTGATTCGTCTGACCACAGAACAGTTTTCCACTTTGCCACAGTCCATTTTAAATGAGCCTTGGCCCAGAGAAAATGCCTGCGCTTCTGGATCATGTTTAGATATGGCTTCTTTTTTGACCTATAGAGTTTTAACCGGCAACGGCGAATGGCACGATGGATTTTGTTCACCACCGACAATGTTTTCTGGAAGTATTCCTGAGCCCATGTTGTGATTTCCATTACAGTAGCATTCCTGTATGTGATCCAGTGCCGTCTAAGGGCCCGAAGATCACGGGCATCCAGTATGGTTTTCCGGCCTTGACCCTTACGCACAGAGATTGTTCCAGATTCTCTGAATCTTTGGATGATATTATACACTGTAGATGATGATAACTTCAAACTCTTTGCAGTTTTTCTCTGAGAAACTCCTTTCTGATATTGCTCCACTATTTTTCACCGCAGCATTGGGGGAATTGGTGATCCTCTGCCCATCTTGACTTCTGAGAGACTGCCACTCTGAGAGGCTCTTTTTATACCCAATCATGTTGCCAATTAACCTAATAAGTTGCAAATTGGTCCTCCAGCTGTTCCTTATATGTACATTTAACTTTTCTGGCCTCTTATTGCTACCTGTCCCAACTTTTTTGGAATGTGTAGCTCTCATGAAATCCAAAATGAGCCAATATTTGGCATGAAATTTCAAAATGTCTCACTTTCAACATTTAATATGTTATCTATATTCTATTTTGAATAAAAATATAAGTTCATGAGATTTGTAAATTATTGCATTCCTTTTTTATTTACAATTTGTACAGTGTCCCAACTTTTTTGGAATCGGGTTTGTATAATGTCACAAAAGATTTCAATTTCAAATAAATGCTGTTATTTTTAACTTTCTATTCCTCAAAGAATCCTAAAAGAAATTGTTACATTATCCAGAAAAATATGAAGCAGTTTTCCAACATTAATAATAATAATAATAATAATAATAAAAGTTTCTTGAGCACCAAATCAGCTTATTGGAATGATTTTACACCACAGGAATAAATTATTTTATAAAATATATTAAAATAGAAAATAGTTGTTCTAAATTGTAATACTATTTCACAATATTACTGTTTTCATTATATTTTTGATCAAGTAAATACAGCCTTGGTGAGCAGAAGAGAATCTTTAAAAAAATAGTTTTATTATTAATTTTGTTGATAATAAAAATTTTAATAATAATTGCATAATAAGTCATGTCAAATCATCTTCATTTATATAGCGCTTTTCACAACACATATTGTTTCAAAGCAGCTTCACAGTGACAACAGGAAAATTATTATCGAACTAAAGTTGTTTTTTGATTGAATCACTTCTGTTGTAAAAATTGTTAATTATTACTTTAGGAGCCGCTTAAATGACACCTTTCCTACTGAGAAAAAAAAAAAGATTAAAAAAAAAAAAAAAAAAGTAAATTTTTAACCAATGGGTTTCTCTTCATCAAGCTTTCATCTGTTGGTCGGTGTTAAGTGAACGTTGCGTGATGCATAATCTCCTCCAGTGTGAGACGAGTGCAGAAACTTGCCTTTGTCTGCTGTCTTTAAATATGTGCATATATTACAGCTAGTATCATCCACACATTTTTACCCAGCTTGCATCTCACCTTTGTCACAGAGCAGGCCACCCCAATTTGTGTCACACACACACTTCCAGGGTTCGGTGCAAGTGCCATGATCACACCCAGGAAACGTCTCGCACTCATCGCACAGATCACCCTTCCAGCCATAATGACACCTACAGAGATAGAGAGAGGTTACAACAGACAGGAAGTGAGAAAAGGACACAAAATCAAGCAGGTACTGAATATGGCATGCATCAGCGCTCTGAGGAGTTTGTAGACAGGGTGTTATATTTCTGAAACTCACTTGCAATCTCCGGGCAGATCACAGGAACCGTGCTCTATATGGCATCCCTGCTTACACACCGCTAGAAGGATGCATAAAGAAGGTTTATTCAGATATGATATGATGATCAAAATAATCAACTATAGTCATCTTACAAGTGCAGAGGATCATTTTCATAACACTCATAATGCAAGCTAAATTAGACAAATAAAGAGACTTTGGACACGTAATCCATTTGCTAAATGCAGCCAGTCATGATGTGATGCTTCTCTTGCTCAACTATTGTTAACATAAGGCTCAATGATTTGATTTAGGATATGGTGGTAACAGGGGCTCTTCCTGATCAGTTAGGAGGTGCACTTTCAGGGGACAAATTTCTCTCTCTCTTAAGTCATTCTCTGCTGGAAAACCGATTTGACCTCTATGGAATGTTGGAAAAGCATCTGAATAAATAATCCTGTTGCTGAAGTCTAATATGGGTTATGTAAAAGTCCACAGATATTGTCGTCAGTTCACTGCTGTTAACACTTTCTCTGACAAACAGATGCGATGAGACCTGTTTTCCTGTTTGTTCATGTGACATTCAACATAGATCCTATTGTCATGTAAAGACAGAATAATTGAATGTGTAATTGTGAGGTTTGTCAATCAGTCCTCATTTGACCTTTGGCCCCATTTGATGTATGTTGCTACTTAACTTGACAAATAAAATGTTACAAATCATTTCCTCTTCAGCTTATGTTGTTGTCTGCCATTATTATCAGAAAAGCTTCTGCTTTTGTCCTGTTTGTTTGTAATTTCCTGTATCAGCCACCATTGAACATATATGACATGCATATTAGTAAGGAAACCTACATTTGCTATATAATATAATATAATATAATATAATATAATATAATATAATATAATATAATATAATATAATATAATATAATATAATATAATATAATATAATATAATATAATATAATATAATATAATATTATATAATATTATATAATATAATATAATAATTAATTTGTATGAATTTGTAAACCTACATTTGCATTATAATATAATATAATATAATATAATATAATATAATATAATATAATATAATATAATATAATATAATATAATATAATATAATATAATATAATATAATATAATATAATATATTAATAATTAATTTGTATGATGAATTTGTATGCATTTGTACACCTACATTTGCAATATAATTTATTATAATATCATAAATTAAGATAATATAATGAATTTGTATAAATTTGTACACCTACATTTGCATTATAATAATATAATATAATATAATATAATATAATATAATATAATATAATATAATATAATATAATATAATATAATATAATATAATATAATATAATATAATATAATATAATATAATATAATATAACAATGAATTTGTATGAATTCATACACCTACATTTGCATTATAATAATAATATAATATAATAATAATTAATTTGTATGATGAATTTGTATGAATTTGTACACCTACATTTGCAATATAATTTATTATTATATCATAAATTAAGATAATATAATGAATTTGTATAAATTTGTACACCTACATTTGCATTATAATAATATAATATAATATAATATAATATAATATAATATAATATAATATAATATAATATAATATAATATAATATAATATAATATAATATAATATAATATAATATAATATAATATAATATAATATAATATAATATAATATAACAATGAATTTGTATGAATTCATACACCTACATTTGCATTATAATAATAATATAATATAATAATAATTAATTTGTATGATGAATTTGTATGAATTTGTACACCTACATTTGCAATATAATTTATTATTATATCATAAATTAATGTAATAATGAATTTGTATTTGTATTGTAACATGTGTGAAAATGTGCTGGTCCCACTCACCCTGTCTGCACTCTGGTCCAGTCCAGCCCTCCTTACACACCTTAATTCCGGAAGGATCACAGTCAAAATGGCCAAAAAAGTCATCTCGTGCCCGACAGAGTTTGTTGCAGAGTGGGCCGTAGTAATTGGTATCACAGCGGAATCGCAGGCGGTAGTCCAGAGTGAACGTGCGACCGTGATTGCGGAACACCTGCCACTGCTCACCTGGGTTCAGCATCGAGGAAAGCAGCACTCGCTCTATTAATTCCTCCCGACCTGAGGGGGGCAACAGACAGAGAGAGTAAAATAAAATAAAATAAAAACAACAACTTTTCTCATGTTTTTTTTTCATGGAAAAACTTGGTCCAGCAAGAGTGTGACAGGGCCTTAAAGGACTGTTCTATATAATTTAAGCACTGTCAACAACTCAATTTGACTTTTGTTACACTAAAGCACTTACAATGGAAGTACATGGCCAACCATTAAGTAAAGTAAATAAGTAAGTCCCTTTTGTTCCTGGTTTACCAGAGGTTTCCCAGAGAGACTGTTAGCTTGCCTCATCTGGAATACTGTTACATATAGTGCATTATCTATCAAAAAGCACTCTAGAAAGAAAGATAAAGAAAGAAAACTTGCCTAATAGATGAGATCATCTGGGCTTAAAAACAAAGGAATGAAAACAGGGAAGAGCAAAGGTGTTCAAACACAGATAAGTTATCCTAGCAACCCCACGCACTTAATCAAAATAAACATCAACCGCACACAATAACCCCAAAAAATATTTGGACCCTTAAGGCATAATTTTCACACACACACACACACACACACACACACACACACACACACACACACACACACACACACACACACACACACACACACACACACACACACACACACACACACACACACACACACACACAAATCTAGATGTGATAGTCTCGTCCTCCTCTGTTAATGGACTGCAGTTTAAGCACAGTCAGTAATTAGTGCTGTGGTCCATTTAAACATCATTCCACTACAATCCATTACAGATGTAAATGACTACAGCAGAGCTGCACTCATGCAGAAAACCTTGATCACAGTTTATCACTGACATGTTCAGGCACATAAATTTACATGAACATAAGTCTGATTTCTCACTCGGCAATGTAAGATAACTATCACACAACATCCATCAAACCCTTTAGAGAGGAAAACATTTGGATTTAGAGGGTGGTTGAATAATAAGAGAGGGTGCACATATATATCTGTACAGAACCAGGATTGAGCAACATTTAGAATTCATCATTAGGTTTGGGTATCAAGAACAGGTTCCATTTTAGAACTGCTTCCAAATTTCCAAGAACCGTAAATTTAGATTCCACCATCGATTCCTCTGTGTGCATTTTACCATTCAAGTGCAAGAAGACGTAAAAGAGAACTCAATTCAGCACCCGCATGCTGTTTTCTGTGCTGCACACACATCCAAAGTGCATGCACAAAAAGCCACCTCTCATATAATGTTCTCTTTTGCGTCTTTTTGCGCTTGAACGGACAAATACACATAAAATTAAGTCAAAATATCCTTGTAAACACAGTCAGTTTTGTCTCAAGTGAATGTAATCAGTTGAGAAAGAAAACGCATGTGTAACAGTATATTGGATCCACGCATTCGGTCTTAAAGTGACAGCAGCCTAATAAACCTGCTGCCGTCTGTCATTAATGATAAGAATTTTCCATAATTTATGACACAATGCTTTCCCGCATTAACAGAATTTTCCATCATTTATGACACAACGCTTCCCTGCATTGACGGAATTTTCCAGCAATCCATGTTTTCACTGTTCTACAGTAAGAGGCACTATTACGCATCTTCTGAAATTGTACAGAATCTATGGATCAAAACACAGGCAAAGAAGAAGCAGAAAGTGATAGAAGCATTGCTTACGCACATGTAAAAAAAAACGCAATCTTCAAATATTTGATATCAAAACAATTAAACAGCCATATTCTTTTATAAGAAAATGTGTTCATGGGTAATTCATGTGAATGTATTTGATTTTTAATCCATTTCAAATATACTTCCTTAGATAATAATAATTTTCCATCATGTTTGCTCAGTTAAAATTCAGGAATTGCAATTTAAATTCATTCTTCATTCAATTCTGAATGGCGCACCACCCGCCGGACAGAAGATGATAAAATAAATGGGAAACTGAACAACATTGTATCCTTGCCTCTCCCGCTCTCATTTTCTCTCACAAAGTCTTTTTCAAAGACATAATGGGTCAGGACGGACTTCGCTGAAGACTGTTAAAGCTATACGGCACTCGGAAACCAGATATAATACAGCTGCATTATAATCCAGAGCTGGCAGGAAAAAACGGCTCTATAGATCCAAACTCCCGTCATTTAGACTCCTGGATCAGCACACCTAAGCCTCACCTCACCAGAGACAAGCTGTAAATCCAATGAACAAGAGAAGGGATGGGTAAAGTAAATGAAAAGACATGACAGGAGCTAGAGGGCAGTGAGAATGAGAAATGGAGAGAGATTTAGAAAAGAAACAAAAGGGAAGAAAAGAAAATTATAATAAAAGAGAAGACAAGAAGGACAAAAAGGAGATGAGAGAAGTAGATGTGCATGCATGTTTGTGTAACAAATTAAGTTTAAGTATTTATGAAAATGAAGCGGCAATATCCAAATGATTAAAATGTATCTCAGCACTGTCTGAAGCATGCACATGTGTCTAATTTATTCATTAAAGGACATAATCATTGCGCCTGAGTGTGTGTGTGTGTGTGTGTGCAAAATCCAGCAACATATTTTCAGTCATGGAGCTTTTCTTCAATTATAAGGAGAAACAATCAGAAAGCAACACAGGAAATGAAAGAGTCATGGAGACTGACCCTGTGCATTACTCTGTTCTCTAGTAATCCCCAGAAGACAGCATGAGGGGTAAATACGGATCGGCTGTCTGATGTCCTCCTTTTCATTCTATCTTTCTCTGTGCTGTTATATTGCTACAAATGGTTTCTGTGAGGACACATATGATCCATGGATTTTATTTTTTAAGTCTTGCACACACACGTATCATCATACCTGCCTCTGATGTTTCATTGTCATGATCCAGAGCCTCGATCACCAGAGAAAACGATTTCTAGACAAAAGAAAATAAACAAGGAAATGCATGTCAGTGTATTTTATATTGCTACATGTACACAACACATTGTGATGGAATTATTGAGTAAAAATGCAGCACAAATGCAGTATAAATCACATAATTCAGTGCAGAGTCTGAGTTTTTCATTGCATTAATTTAATTTCCATTTAATCATCAATCACATAAAAAGTCAGATCACTTAGAAAAGTAACAGTACACCTCTCCACAATATGTCACACGATTTGAGAAGTTTGTTTAATAGTACTGAATGTGAACTTGTACTGTGCTTGAAATCTTAAAAGCATATTTAAAAAAACTGTACTCCTAGATAATATATTAATGAAATAAAAGGCCACAAAGTACACTTGATATATATTTTAAATGTACTAAATTGCAACTTCAGCATTACAAATTTGTAATTATAGTACAAATATATTTAAATACATGACATGTTTCAAAAGAAATGGCATTAAAGTATAAGTGTCTGTCTGTCTATCTATCTATCTACATTTCAGTCGTATCCAACTCTTGGTGATTTTATGGCCATCTCTCGCCATACGCGAGAGACTGTCCATGAATTCTCTTGGCAATGTTTTTTCCATGGTAGATTGCCAGGTCTTTCCCCAACCCTCCCCATTACATGGCTTGGGACCTACACACACACGCATTCACACCTACGGCCAATTTGGCATGTCCAATCCACCCAACCTGCATTGTATTTTCGTAAAAATTGTCTGCCTATACTGTAGAAAGGCAAAAAAAAATTTAAATCGGTGCTACCTGACTAGAGAAAATAGAGAAAAAAGGCTGTTTTCTTCCATTTTGCCAAATAGGTAGGAAAACTTTAACACCCATAATGCACTGGGCATGTTGCCGTCCAAGGCCCCTCCCACAGTCTACTATGGATACACTTACCAGAGTCAAATACTACCTTGCTTTAGTAGGAAATACTTCTTAGCAAACTTTTAATGGTGCCAACTTGCATTGTTCCCGGATGCAAGAATTCAAAGAGTAAACGTTTAGCGCAAGTGAGGGAAGGATCCAGTGCGTTGTGGGCAGTGGATAAAGAATCATAAATACGGAGAAAATGTCACAACCAAAAACATTTTTTTTACCATATTTTCTAACAAATAAACGCAAATTTCTCAATCCAGGTAACGTGGAGAAAGAGTAAACATTGCTCATGTACATATACTATCAACACTGTAACAATATAAAGTGGGTTAAAAATAGTTGAACTTCTTTTAAAGTATATTATTTCTGTAATAATAAAAGTATTCTAAAGGGTTTTTACAAGGGTTAGGTGTTTGTTCAAAGTATAAGCAATATAAATGCTGTAGCAAGCATCACTAATACAATACAGATGTGAAATTGTTTGTGATGTGCTCTTCATTTGTACTAGGCTGAAATTTGCTATTGGATCTCATGGTTTGAGCTCTTTTTTCCTTATATATCTCTAAAGTCCAGTGGGGGAACAGAAGGTGACACTGAAAACAACAACAGAAAACCCTGAAAACAGAAGAATGTCACTATTGATTTGCAGTAGTAGCACTGAGACCAAGCCTGTCTGCAGTCACTAAATACAGTACCCATCATCCCCAGACAATGAGTACTTAAAACAAATAGAGTACTTCAAACACCATTGAACATGCGGCCATAACATCACAATGTGATTTAAAGGAGGGGCTGACAAACTCATGAGAGCATCAACGAGTAGAAAAAGACAGACAGGGAGAACGAAAAAAAGAGAAGAGGACAATTTTCTTCATCCTCTCTGTTCTTCTAAATGAATAATTCAAAGCCACACTCTCGTTCTCCAGTGAGAGGTCCAAACCCTGCCATGCAAATGACACAGCTGCAGCATTCTGGGTAACGAAACTCTAAAAGGCAGTGTGGATGTGCAGTCACGCCTGTCTCATAAGTGCCCACCCGAGGAGAGAAGTGAGGGACGGAGGAGAAGACATGACGATAGGCAGGAGTGAGGGAGCTTGATAAAAGTGGTGTTAAGGGTTGAGAGAAGATGATTCAGTGATTGAATGACTGACTGACTGAGATGAAGAAGAATGGCTGAAAAAGCATCTTGCACTGAAGCACACACACACAACAGAGCTTGAGCTTCACAGTTGTATTCCTGTTTCAACAGCACACAATACTTAACGACTTAAACTGCCGCAGCTCAAATGATAAAAGCTTTTCTATGTACATTTTTGTCACTAGATTGTAAGAATTAGCACTCATATATCTATTAGCATATCACGATGGCAGTTGCTTGATTGCCACTACTTTGAATATTTGAATGTTTCAGTGTGCTGCTGCACGTCCGTGTGTGTGTGTGTGACAAACAGAGTGTACTCGTGTAGTGCACCCGCCTATAGGTGCATATTACTAACGCACCCTTTAAATGCAGTAATTTTCATTTGCCTCAAAATAGCAACACGCCAACAATGCACCTGAACACATCTCGTTTTAGACCAGCACGCCCATGGGTGAACAGATGGACACGAGTGCATTTGCTATGTAAACAACATGGACGCACTAGCAAAAAACTAGCAAACTTGCAAAAAAAAACACTTGCGTCGCGCCTGCCGTCGCATTGCACTGACTGTATGATAGGGTATGGAGTCAAATTAATGCCTTAAAGTTTTGCACAAAAATAAAGTTTTGTAAAACACAAAAAAGAATTGAGCTATAAAAAAATGTTTTGCAAACAAAAATAAAGAATTGCAAAGGAAAATAAAATATTGAGTGGAAAAAAAATAAGTTTTGCAAACAAAAATAATAAATTGCAAAATAAAATAAAGTAGTGCAACAATAAAAATATAATCAATTACAAAAATCAATGACAGCTGATCAATCCTATTTTATCTTTGCCACATATTTTTCATGCTCAAACCTACTAAATCATTTGCAAAGCTCATTTTATTCTGTGTTTCAGTCAAGCGTGCGCTCACGATACCGGTTTTCTTTTGCGCTGCACTTTTCTGTGCGGATCTCTTTATGGCACTGGTTTGACGTGGGGGTGGAGTCAAGAAACGGGGGCACGCCCCCGCGAAACACGTCATCGGCAGGAGACGCAGATCGCAACAGAACAGGGCAGCGTTTCCCAAAAGCATCATAAGCTTTTGGAAACCAATGGAGCTACGATCAACTTTTGGGAAACGCTACCCAGATCAGATCAAGCATAGAGACAGAGCGCATTTATTATAATCTGAAAACCACGCCCACCGGGGGACAAACAATCCAACAGTCTCCATTGACTTTGTATTGCGTGAGGCTGCCTTCTTGTCTTTTCTGACTCATTACAATAAACAGAACAATGCCTAAAAGCTGCTGTGTGACAAGGTGTACAGCTAACAAGCTAAAAAAAAAAACAGAAATACGTTTTTATAAGCAGTCGACCCCAAAAAACGAATGTTTAAGGACACAAAAGTGGATACAGGCAGTGAGACAGAGCGCAACGGGTCATATTACTATAAGAAATGCATTGGAGGGGGTCGTAATCGGTGACAACATATGCTAAACAAACCAACAAAAACAAACCATGCATTATTTTTCACCATGTCAAAGAATTATTTCACCTGTCGCCGATTACGTTCCCTTCCAATGTATTTCGCGGGGGCGTGCCCCCGTTTCTTGACTCCACCCCCACGTCAAACCAGTGCCATAAAGAGATCCGCACAGAAAAGTGCAGCGCAAAAGAAAACCGGTATCGTGAGCGCACGCTTGACTGAAACGCAGAATAAAATGAGCGTTACAAATGATTTTGTAGGTTTGAGCATGAAAAATATGTGGCAAAGATAAAATAGGATTACAGCTGTCATTGATTTTTGTAATTGATTATATTTTTATTTTTGCACTACTTTATTTTATTTTGCAATTTATTATTTTTGTTTGCAAAACTTATTTTTTTTCCGCTCAATATTTTATTTTCCTTTGCAATTCTTTATTTTTGTTTGCAAAACATTTTTTTATAGCTCAATTCTTTTTTGTGTTATGCAAAACTTTATTTTTGTGCAAAACTTTAAGGCATTAATTTGACTCCATAATAGGGCCCTTAATCTCAGATTTCCTCTTGGACAGCAGTATGACAGGTATGTGTCAGCTAACGCTAAGCGTCTAATAAATGTTTCATATAATAAGCTAACAGTCATTACACAATGTAAACAGACATGTTTTACATGCTTAATGGCCCCTTCAGAGACAAAGGCAGCACTGAGATGAAACCACATTTGCACTTTATAATTCCAGAGATGATTTGTGTTGTAAAAGCACACACACACACACACACACACACACACACACACACACACACACACACACACACACACACACACTCAATCTTGCTCACTCAGATGAGTTAAAGCCTTCCACAATTGCTCTCCTTAACAGCACACTCAAAAATAACAACCAGCATTATACTCTTTCTTTTCCATTCACACACACACACAGCATGCCCTTAGAGCCCTAACAAGCTTGAAACATTCACAGCACCCACACCCTTAAATAAACAACCAGAACAAAGGCTAATTTCTCAGACACACAAACAAAAATGTCCATCTACAGTGGTCCCCTCTCAGGCCCTGGAGACCTCTCTCAGCCTCCTGCAATGAGATAATCCAGACCACTCAAACTGTGTTTGACACCCTCACACACACACATACACAAGTCTTAGATATCCAGCTCCAAATTAGAATAAACAGCCTCAAATCCCAGACTGCCATTATCAGAGACATACTAACTCTCCCTACGCCATCTTTGCAATAAGTCAGTTCATGAAATTTCTTCCCTGCTAAATATTCCAGGGTCAGCTGTAAGTGGTATTATTAGAAAGTGGAAACAGTTAGGAACAGCAGCAACTCAGCCACAGAGTGAGGTCGCTGAGTGCTGAGATGCATGATGCGTAAAAGTCGCCAACATTCTGCTGATTACATAAATAAATAGCGGGTTCCAAACTTCCACAGGCATTAATATCAGTTAAAAACTGTGCGGCGGGAGCTTCATGGAATGGGTTTCCATGGCTGAGCAGCTGCATGAAAGCTTGACATTACCAAGTACAATGTTAAGCGTTGGATGGAGTGGAGTAAAGGACTCTGGAGCAGTGGAAATATGGAGTGGAGTGGAGTGACGAATCAAGCTTCTCTGTTTGGCAGTCTGATGGGTGAGTCTGGGTTTGGCGGATGCCAGGAGAAAGTTACCTGCCTGACTGCATTGTGCCAACTATAAGGTTTGGTGGAGGAGGGATAATGGTATGGGTCTGTTTTTCAGTGGTTGGGCTATAGGCTCCTTACTGCCAGTGAAGGGAAATCTTAATGCTTCAGAATACAAAGATATTTTGGACAATGCAATGCTTCCAACTTTGTGGGAACCGTTTGGGGAAGGGCCTTTTCTATTCCTTGACTGGCCCACACAGAGCCCTGACCTCAATCCAATCTAACACCTTTGGGAAGAATTGGAATGGGTGAAATCAGGTTGATTGGGACACT
Organism: Chanodichthys erythropterus; assembly: GCF_024489055.1. Classification (NCBI taxonomy): domain Eukaryota; kingdom Metazoa; phylum Chordata; class Actinopteri; order Cypriniformes; family Xenocyprididae; genus Chanodichthys; species Chanodichthys erythropterus. The sequence continues at coordinate 41,080,347 of NC_090227.1, read as the reverse complement.
TTTTGTCATCGAGATGACCGGGGGAAAAGTGCCCAAATCAACCTCGAATTCACCCCGCAATCTCATTCCAATTCTTCCCAAAGGTGTGAACATGAAGTACAGCAACAACTCAATGCATGATGGAGCCTATAGAATGCAGTTAGAATGACCCAAAAATTCAAGATGTCAGGGCAAAAAAGCCCCAGTGTAAGTTTTTGTCTAATATATCATATCATGTCAGGTGTTTCCAAATGAATTTGTGTTTTAAACGAATCGGGTGAACCAATGATTCAATGACTCATTCATAAAGAGCGCCATTTACTTCATTCCTGAATGAATCAGCCATTTGAATGAACAGAATGAATGAATGACTCAATGATTTACTCATTTAGACATTTACCGCCACCTACTGGCAGTTTTAGTTTCTTATTTAGAGTATCATTAAAAAAATAATAATTTCATATTCCATCTTAATATATAACCCATTAAAGGTATAGTTCACTCAAAAATGAAAATGTTGTCATCATTTACTCATCCTCATGGCCGTTGTAGCCTAAAAGGTTAAGTGCAATAAATTCTATGTTGAATCAAATATAGGCCAAATATTTATTTCTAAAGCTACTTTTTGTAATGTCTATTTGATGCTTTTTTTCATTTAACACAAATTAATGACTTTAAATGATATATACACACACAATAGAACTTAATATTATCTCTTTTGAGCAAATAAACTCTTAAAAGTCAGTACTAAGGAGGTGGAGTCAGTGGGACTTATTTATAAAAAAGGCAGAATGGACTTTTGTATAAATTGAATGTTAAACCAGGGTTTTTTTTTTTACTTTTTTGGTGACCGGGACTCTCAAATATGATCACCCCCTTGTGAAGGACCCTCTTAGTAAAATATAAAATCAGCTATATACTTTCATTTATAAAATACACATACATGCTGTGTGACAAACTATTTTATGTGGTGATATACTAAATTAAATAATTGCCATTTATATTGTCATTATACTAAAGTGAATTATTAAAATTTAAGTTAACAGCATGTTTTTTGTACAAATTGTAAAAAAACAAATTAATTGTTAAAATAAAATATTTCTTCACAATGTCACAATTAATGTCATTTGAAAGTAGAATATAAAATATATATCAATAAATATCTATCATCCTTTACTCATGACAAAACAAAACCATCAACACTGAGACACTTTCAAAATGTGTTCTCTTGTGTTTTGAGTAAATAACTTTTTTTATTATTATTAACTATCCCTTTAAATGCATGGATTTGCTATAAATAAACCATCTCATTTGTGAACTCTGAATTTATATGTAATATTTTGGTCAATTCCAAAATACAGTCACATGTGCCGAGTCCTTATAACTGCACTGCTGATGGGAAAATATGATGCTGATAAATATCATTTGGATGTAATAAATATTTACTTAAGGTAGGCTGATTCATGTTAAGCCCATCGTGTTTGTGTGTTTGTACCGCAGTGTGTGTGATGTCTGTTGCCTGTTGCATGTATGGGTGGGTTTAGGGAGCCGCTGATATTCTCAGCTCACAGTTTGTGTTTTGGCTCTGGGACATCCTGGCGGAAGAGATGAGGCATAAGTACAGAGAGGTTAGGAAGTGAAGCTCTCTAAAACAAAACCACACTAACACACACCCATTACATCAGCGCTGGCCGGTCCCTAGATCTTTATCTCCTATTCCTCCTTTCCTCTATTCTCTCTCTCTATCAGGCTGCATCAGCACAGAGAACGGCCCGTGGCAGTGCCAAGGTCAGACACACAAACACACAGGTGAGTGAATCACACACGTGCAGGAAGGGTGTACGAGAGTCTCCTGTCACAGGTCAAGTTCAGAAATCTGCTAAATCACTGTTTCCCTGCTTCACCACACCTCTGGCTTCAGATCAACTGCTGTCGTTTCCGTTCTGGCTAATTCATCTGTGATGCAAGTTTTACGTCCTCATGTTGTGATTAATGAATCGTGAATCATTAATCATCAAAACAGCCGTAAAGTGTTTTGACAAGAACTTAATGTTATCTCTTTTGAGCACATTATTAAACAATGGATTATTTTGTACTGAGGTGGTAGAGTCAATTTCAGTCAGACTTTAGAAAGCAGATTTAAACAAGAATAATATCAAATTCAATAAAAGTTTTAAAAATTGCATAATTAATATCCTAAGATAAAAAAGTCAAAGGTACTTCAAAGAATATATAGTAGCATTTTACTATCATGGCAAAAACCAAAGGTTTGTAACCTTTCTGATGCCCGAGACCCCTAAATATGAGGATTCCCTTGTGAAGGACATACAAATTAGAGAACTAACTTTTATTTGCTAAGTAAATTTTTTTAAACGGGTCCTTGACTATGATTTCACCTTTTTAACATTAGTGTGTAATGTTGCTGTTTAAGCATAAACATCATCTGTAAAGTTATGACGCTCAAAGTTCAACGCAAAGAGAGATATTTTCTTTTACAGAAATCGCTTTTGAAGGACTACAAAAAACAGCTGTTAGGGACTACAACAAGCTTCTTCCTGGGTTGGTGACATCACTAACCCTAATATTTACATAAACCCCGCCCCTGAGAAAACACAACAAAGGGGGCGGGGCCATGTTGAGCTGCTTTAGAGAAGAGGAAGAGTTGTTGTAGTAGAGTGTTGTTGTCATGCCGTCATTTTACTCCAGACTGCTTCACAAACGAGGATCAATTCAACGCTGGATTTGCACAAAAGATTAACATGACGGCACATGCTAGTGGATGAGTTGAATCAACTCCACAGCAACTACATAAATTTATCCACTAACCATTCAGAAACGTCTAAAAGTTGTAACTTCTTCCTGAGTCTCCCCATCAGTGTCGACTGCATGAGATTTTCCAGCTTTGTTGTTGTTGAACAACCATAGCGTGAGCTGTTAAAGCTCCACCCTCTCCTGGAAAGCAGGCCGGGAGCAGCAGCTCATTTGCATTTAAAGTGACACACACAAAAACGCTGTGTTTTTGCTCACACCCAAATAGGGGCAAATTTTTCAAGCTATAATAAATGATCTGTGGAGTATTTTGAGCTGAAACTTCACAGACACATTCTGTGGAAACCAAAGGGGCATATTTACATTTTTTTTCATTTAGCAGGATTAGATATTACCTTTTAATCCACTTGAGCATGTTTCTAATATAGTGTGTGCTCATACAAACTATCGCTAACATACACAGTTATGAGTTAAGCATTATTTAACACATTAATTTAATTAAAGCTTTTGAGGCTTTAACTATGACAGAAAGCTATAATTATCTCTTTGCTCATGCAGTATTCTTGAGACCTGTGGGAACCATCGAAACAAGACCAAAAACAGTCCCATTACAAAACACACACAAATACATCATGTCCTGTTTATCATCAGTGCCCTGTTTCTCACACAATCATGCCTAATCACACACACCCAAAATACATGAAATAAACAAGCAAATTAACAAAAACACAAACATATGCCGGAAGGTCCAGAAGTAAACAGCACAGATAAGATAAGGCTCGGAGACAAAACTCTCCAGTTTTTAGCACTCGGGACAATAGTAGCAGAAGTGCGTGTGTATCTGTGCACAGGTGTGTGGCACTTCAGCACTGATTGTGTCTCCTCTGACACTTTAAAAGCTTTGTGTCCCAGCTCAAAAAATGACAAGCTACAGGAAAATAATTTTACAGAATGGCATCAAAATCCATCATGAACAATCACAGTCTATGATAATGACTAGCTGCCAATCCACAGACATAAATACAGTATTTTGTAAATCCTTAATACGCAGAGCCTATCTCTCCCTCTGGAAGAACATGATCAGTATATGCATATGCTTTAATTTCATGCCTAAATGGGATGTTGTGTTTGTTATCTCCAAAAGCCTTTAGCAACAGAGCTGTTTGACAGTCTAATATGCTTGGATGCCTGCATATGAAAGAGCTCTATTCACACTTAAGGGAAAAAGAGGCACAATTGCACTGCAGTGAATACATAATGAGCTAGCAATGTATTTCACTGCATCCGGCTCCTCGGAATAGCAACACTTCGAAACTTGCCGGACCTTTTCAATATAGCAACAGGCTCTTCTAATCCGGTTCTCTGAATTTATATAGCAGCAGCACATCTGCAATCTATCATCCATTTAGTAGCATTTAATGAAGAGGTTTGTCTGAGATTAGAATCAGTGAATAGTGGGGGGTTAAGACAAGGATGAAGACTTGTTTTAGTCTGGAACTGTGTAGAGTTCGATCTCCAGACATAAGAAGCCTGTGTCTATCGCTAAAGTGAATTATGTAAGACATTATCAGCTGAGAGATGGATGAACAATCTTTTACACACAACATGATAATGCAGTTTCAAGTAGTGCAACTATACAGAATGAATAACTATGAGCAACAATTTTAAGCTTGTGCAAGATATGTGCAATTGATATGCAACTGCCAAGGTGCTCTAAATGTGTTTTTTTTTTTTATCATGTTGCAATTTGATTGCTAGGGTGTTCAGTTAAAGGCACAGTATGTACGTTTCTCAGCTAGAGGTCACTTTTTCAAAACAATAACAAAGGTGTAGCTTAATGATGCTGTGAAAAACAATGGAATCATGGGAGTTGTTGTATTTACATCTACAGTCGTAGATAAGCTAATGTATTAAAGGGGTCCTTGATTATGATTTCACTTTTTTCACTTTAGTTAGTGTGTAATGTTGCTGTTTGAGCTTAAACAACATCTGCAAAGTTACAACACTCAAAGTTCAATGCAAAGGGAGATATTTTCTTTTAAAGAAACATTGTCAGAAACATTTGGGATAATCTAAGCACACAAGTTAACAAAAATATATCACATTGTTTTATTGGTTTTTGGATATTTTAATCCAAAAATCTTACATATTGTGCCTTTAAAATAAATCCATAAAATGAAATGCCCCCTAAAATGTTCTATAGAAGACAGAACTTCAATTGAGCTTTATTTTGGTAAAATGTTAATAATATAATTGCAAATACATGCAATTGCCTGACCATATATAAAGCCTCAATATCAACTTTTACAACACAGTGTTTAATTATTTAAAAAATACAGTGGTTTTTTTTTTCCATTTCCTGAAAAGTAGCAGTTTTGGACATACAGTGGGTACGGAAAGTATTCAGACCCCCTTAAATTTTTCACTCTTTGTTATATTGCAGCCATTTGCTAAAATCATTTAAGTTCATTTTTTCCCTCATTAATGTACACACAGCACCCCATATTGACCGAAAAACACAGAATTGTTGACATTTTTGCAGATTTATTAAAAAAGAAAAACTGAAATATCACATGGTCCTAAGTATTCAGACCCTTTGCTGTGACGCTCATATATTTAACTCAGGTGCTGTCCATTTCTTCTGATCATCCTTGAGATGGTTCTACACCTTCATTTGAGTCCAGCTGTGTTTGATTATACTGACTGGACTTGATTAGGAAAGCCACACACCTGTCTATATAAGACCTTACAGCTCACAGTGCATGTCAGAGCAAATGAGAATCATGAGGTCAAAGGAACTGCCTGAAGAGCTCAGAGACAGAATTGTGGCAAGGCACAGATCAGGCCATGGTTACAAAAAAATCTCTGCTGCACTTAAGGTTCCTAAGAGCACAGTGGCCTCCATAATCCTTAAATGGAAGATGTTTGGGATGACCAGAACCCTTCCTAGAGCTGGCCGTCCTGGCAAACTGAGCTATCGGGGGAGAAGAGCCTTGGTGAGAGAGGTAAAGAAGAACCCAAAGATCACTGTGGCTGAGCTCCAGAGATGCAGTCGGGAGATGGGAGAAAGTTGTAGAAAGTCAACCATCACTGCAGCCCTCCACCAGTCGGGGCTTTATGGCAGAGTGTCCCGACGGAAGCTTCTCCTCAGTGCAAGACACATGAAAGCCCGCATGGAGTTTGCCAAGATGGTGAGAAATAAGATGCTCTGGTCTGATGAGACCAAGATAGAACCTTTTGGCCTTAATTCTAAGCGGTATGTGTGGAGAAAACCAGGCACTGCTCATCACCTGTCCAATACAGACCCAACAGTGAAGCATGGTGGTGGCAGCATCATGCTGTGGGGGTGTTTTTCAGCTGCAGGGACAGGACGACTGGTTGCAATCGAGGGAAAGATGAATGCGGCCAAGTACAGGGATATCCTGGACGAAAACCTTCTCCAGAGTGCTCAGGACCTCAGACTGGGCCGAAGGTTTACCTTCCAACAAGACAATGACCCTAAGCACACAGCTGAAATAATGAAGGAGTGGCTTCACAACAACTTCTTGAATGGCCCAGCCAGAGCCCTGACTTAAACCCAATTGAGCATCTCTGGAGAGACCTAAAAATGGCTGTCCACCAACGTTTACCATCCAACCTGACAGAACTGGAGAGGATCTGCAAGGAGGAATGGCAGAGGATCCCCAAATCCAGGTGTGAAAAACTTGTTGCATCTTTCCCAAAAAGACTCATGGCTGTATTAGATCAAAAAGTGCTTCTACTAAATACTGAGCAAAGGGTCTGAATACTTAGGACCATGTGATATTTCAGTTTTTCTTTTTTAATAAATCTGCAAAAATGTCAACAATTCTGTGTTTTTCTGTCAATATGGGGTGCTGTGTGTACATTAATGAGGAAAAAAATGAAATTAAATGATTTTAGCAAATGGCTGCAATATAACAAAGTGTGAAAAATTGAAGGGGGTCTGAATACTTTCCATACCCACTGTACAATATATAGAGCAACAGTAAGTGTGCTATTCAGAACAAGCCTTCTATTTCCATCTATCCCCTTTTGTTAAATAGCCCTTTATGTTCTCGCTCACTCAACCTCTCTCTCCCCTCTAAATATCTGTCCATCCATCCATAAACATCTATATACCAACTTGCATTCATCATTAAACTCATTGGCCTCACACTCTCTCTTTTACTCTCACTCTCTTTGTCCATCTTGCTCTTGAATGACTGTCAAAATAATAAATTGAGGTCCTAAAGTCTAAGACCTCTGAAAAGGCATTTTTCTCATTTTCTTTTATTAATCATCATTACAATTTGAGTGGAAAGTTTGAAAAACGTCTTAGTATTTGATTTGTCTTTTAATTTAATGACAGCAGCGCTCGACTGAATGAATTCAAGTTTGTGTCAAACCTGATGATCATGATCTCCAGCATCATTTTTGATGATCCAAAGACCATATTGAGCTGAAATGACCATCTGTACAAAGGAGTTCATATGATCAATGTTGAAATTTACTGATTTGATTAGTGACCTATATAAATAATGCTGCTTAATAAACATTTCTTATTCAATTTATGTCATAAAATTTCCAGGATTAAATCAAATTTTAATTACCATATTTTTCAATGTGGTCTCAGTGTTTTGGACCCCACTGTACATTGCAAGGCTTAAGCAGCACTTCAAACGTTATGAAATACACACAGACCATATGAAATACTATAGTACATATACATGCACAACAAAAATGAAAGAAAAAAAGGTATGAACTTATGATTTGCAAAACTCAAATGTTGTCCCACAGATGGGGGTACAGGAGGATATCCCGACTGAGACAGCCTGTACAAACACAACGCACTCCAACAGGAAGAACTCCAAGCCCTCTGAGAGGAATTTCCCTCTCTTTCTCTTTCTATCAGTCACTCACTATTATACATAATGTTCTGACATAACCTTCCATCATGCTTCTCTTTCTATCACTCGTTCTTCCCCAAACACAACCCCAGTTAACATATTAAAGTTACTCAAGTACATTGACAAGATTTACAGTGGGCACAAAAAGTATCTGGACAGATAAGCCACACATAAAAATGTATAAATATTATTGTTTTAGATAACAAATATCAAATCAAGTAGCATTTTTTTAAAACGAAGATAGAATAAGCACACATTCCAAGCAAAACATTTCACTAAAACATTTATTTTTATGTTTTAAATGATGAAACAATTGATACACTAATATTCCAAATTTTAGGTTAGTTCTGAAAGAAATTCATACTTTTATTTAGCCATTTAAATTGATCAAAAGTGACTGTAAATCACTTTACACATTCTATTTCAAATAAATGCTGTTATTTTGAACTTTTTATCTATTAAGGAATCCTGGAAGAAAATGTATCATGGCTCCCACAAACATATTAAGCATCAAAATCCTATTTCAGCATTGATAATAATAAGAAATACTTTCTTGAGCACCAAATCAGCATATTAGAATGATTTCTGAAGGATCATGTGACACTAGCTATGTTTCCATCCTCATATTGTTATGCGCATTGCATAAAATAACGCTGACTGGAAACACCAAGATGCGCATAAATTCTAAAAATGTGCATAAAAAATGTATGTTTTCAATTGAGGCGGATACATTTTTGAGCCAATAAAAAAAACTATGATGGAAACACATTTACAGAATAAATCCCTTGGTGCACAACAGAAAACTCCCATGACTTTGCCTCAACAGGCTTGAGAAGCCTGACCCAAAATCTGTCATCACAATGATTTGGTTTAATTCCCTCCCAGAAGCGTCTCACATGATTGTGTTCACAAACACCAGCATCTGAACGCAAGATAACATGACAGTGTTTATTCTGCCTTTCTGATCCTGTTTTGTGCATGATTTTAATTTGCAACTTTGGATCGAAATATACTGTAGACTTGAGTAATGATGCTGAAAATTCAGCTTCGCATCACAGGAATAATGACATTTTACAATATATTAACAGAAAACAGTTATTTTAAATTGTAATAATATTTCACTATATTGCTGTTTTTACAGTATTTTTAATCAAATAAATGTAGCCTGGGTGAGCAGAAGAAACTTAGTGAATAACACTCAAAATTGAAGATAAAGACTTGTCAAATGTTAGAAGAACATGTTAAAAAGCAACTTAAACATTGTATATACTGCATTCATTGCTTGCTTCTACTGTGAGATACAAAATCACATCACGCCCCTGCTGTAACAGAGGCCTATACATCGACCAATGAGGAAAAACAGTCTCTTAAAACATCAATATAGTAATTATGCATGTTCACACACACATTTACCCAACCCCATAATAACTACACTTATCCAGTCCTCTCTCGCTCTCACATACCTGCAGAGAGCAGGTGTTGCCATGGAAGCTGTAGCATCCACCTGAGGTGATACAAGCAGAGGTTTTCAGACTAAATTAGAACAGCTACATTAATTATCGCTTTACTTTAGCCCCAATGACCTCAGAGGGAGAGACGGGGGGGCTGGAGGGGTCTGCTCTGTTGTTTGTGTGCTCTAACGTCATGTAATTTTATACACACACAGAGTGTATCTACAAAACATGGATGATGTATTTTTTTCATTTTCAACTGTTTGTTTTTTTCGAAACTGTTTAACATTCTCTGCAGCTCATCATCTTAGTTTTACTGTCTTGTTGTTTTCCTCTGAAGGATGTATATGGTTTCTCTGGAGCCTTTAGGCGGTTTGGCCGCAGTGTGCCTCACAGGCATTCATTTGAGTATTCATATGCACATATACAGTGAAGAAACAGAACAATGCCTTACATAGACAAGTATATAAATGGAAAGCTGACAAATGGATATTAACTTTTTCAAAATCAAGATTATAAACAAAGAGAGTGTTTTAAAGGGTTAGTTCACCCAAAAATGAAAATTTTGTCATTAATTACTCACCCTCATGTCGTTCCACACCCGTAAGACCTTTGTTAATCTTCAGAACACAAATTAAGATATTTTTGATGAAATCCGAAAGCTGTCTGACCTCCAATAGACTGTCGCTTCATAACATTAAGGTTGAACCACTGCAGTCCGGTTGACTATTTTAACAATGTTTTTACTAATTTTCTTGAAATTGAATGTGTAATTTCATTGCTTTCAATGGAGGATAAAAAAACCTCTCTGATTTCATCAAAAATATCTTCATTTGTGTTCTGAAGATGAACGAAGGTCAACGACATGAGGGTGAGTAATTAATGACAGAAATTTATTTTTTGGGTAAACTAACCCTTTAACATTTTTTAATTACCTTTTAGCTTTTTTCAGTTAATTTATCTATTCCCGTATTCTCGCTAATTAAAAGTACCAATTAAAGGTCTCTCAATTAATATAATACGGTGGCCCAGTAATGCACAACACAGCGAAATTAAAAAAGCAAAGACAAGTTCACAACACAACGAAATCGAGCCACAACACAACAGAAATGCTCCCGACCACTAGGGGGCTCTCAGAGCTCGGTATTGTTAGTATTCCTTTCCAATGTTTTATAGAGTTGGCAGTGATATGAATACTACGATTAGTTTCAACAGTATATATCCACTGTATATCGTCATGAAATATTAATTCAAAATCACTTGAGTACACAATAGCTTCATATTTATACCCGTGAATGATTTGACGCGCTACCACGGCACATGATGAAGGCCAAGTGGTTAAAATGTATCATTTGTATTAATTAAAATTACTTTTAACATTTAAAAACAGACATATTCAAATTACAAAGCTTGTCAGTCTTACCAACAGGAAGTAACAAGCTTTGGAATTTGAACATGTCTGTTTTTAAATGTTAAACAAAGTCATTGTAATGAATACAAATTATACGTTTTAACCACTTGGTGGAATTGTCAGACGTTCCCTTCATCCGTGGTTCACGTCAAATCATTCACAGGTATAAATATGAAGCTATTGTGCACTCAAGTGATTTTGAATTAATATTTCATGTCGATATACAATGTTTACATACTTAAAACTAATCATGGTATTGATATCTTTGTAAGACTGTCGACTTTATAGAACACTGGCAAGGAATACTAATATTAACGAGCTCTGAGAGCCCCCTAGTGGTCGGGAGAATTTCCGTTGTGTTGTGGCTTTATTCTGTTGTGTTGTGAACTTATGTTTGCTCTTTTAATTTTGTTGTGTTGTGCACTACTGGGCCACCGTAATATAATGTCATAAAAACAGCATGTATGATAATTCTACATGAATTTTAAAAAGTTGATTGGCGAAATGCCAAAATCTTCAAAACTGTTTGCCTAAATGCAGTGTTATTGTATTTAGTTTTAGTCATTTTTTATGTGCTTTTGACACTTTTTATTAGTTTTTGTTTTTTAAAATATATATTATAATAGCTTTATTTAATATTTCTTTTAGTTTTAGTCATTTTAGTTCTTTAGCATCTTGTTTTATTTCAGTTAGGGTACGTTTACATGACAACAAAGTTTTTCCTTTGTGTTTTTCGCATATACAGATGACAACAATGTCAAAACGATCCCTGTTCACACAGATCTGCGAAAACAACTAAAAACACCGTATTCTGCTGCCAGGCCAGTTGGCAATGTCACTTTGTAAAGAAACAATACGCGATAGAGACTAAACACGTAATACGCATGCATATGATGTCACATTTTAAAAATGCAAATGTTTGTAGTTTACACGGAGACGATAGCAGTATCATCTTCAAAAATGTACACTTTGAAACCCATTTTCAAAAGTTACTGTCTTCAGGCCCCCCAAATGCCAAAACACAAGTTTTCTGTTTTTTGTTTTTTTTTGTAAACTGTGTCGTGTAAACGCCTCCTAAATTTGAAAGTTTTTCATCCAATATTTATATTTTATTTTATTTCAGCTTTATTTCAATTAACTATTTCCCCACCAGCACTAAAACAAAACTACAAAAAAAAAGTTTCCAGCAAGTGTCATCATTTTAAATCATATTTACAAAAATTTCATTGTCCTCAGAATATTTTGTTGTATCAATATATAAAGTCAGTATATGAAATGAAAGAACAGATCCTTTGCTTATTCATTCATTCTTTTTTTTTATCAACACATGAATGTGGGCAAGTTTCATAAAAAAAAAAAAAAAACAACAAAAAAAAACATTTAGAACAAAAAGCTGAGAAAATCACGTTTTGTCAAAGACTACGTCCGGACTGGATACAGGATGATGATCTTAAAAAAGAGAGTAGATCGAGTCCATCAACACACTCAACGCTTCACAGTCCTGCTCCTCTTCATCGGATCATAATTTTTCTCAGTAACTATAGCCAGAAAATCTGTAACAGCGCCCCCTACTGTATAACAGTGAAAACATGAATTGCCAGAAAAACTCAACTCAGTGGCGAAGAAAGAGTGGACAAACATGATTTTTAATCGTTTAAGTTAAAGGTACAATTTGTGATATTTTTTTCCGCTAGAGGTCGCTAGAAGCCTATTCAAAACAAAGGCGTAGTTTGATGACGGCAAGTTTTAGAGCGGAAACTTGGGACATGTGGTCTCCATCTCAACGGACGGTGCAAAAGAATAGGGATTGGAGTCTGGAAGGACTCATGTTCGCGGATGCGATTATTAACGTTACCGTAGTATGAAGTAGCGCAGGACCGAGTGTTGCGGGAGCTGAACGAGGAGCTGGAGCGATTGATCAACACACGCCTCACGAGTAGCAGGACTTTTATTATGACACAGTCGCCGGCGCCGCTTCCGCTTTTCCGGTCATGAGTTTACGGGAGCTGTCCTTGTCGACAGAACCAGCGGCAGATGGTAAACAGTAATTACGTTCCATAAATAAGTAACACAATCCACCATAAAACGTGCAAGAAGTAAATAAGGAACTGCTTGAAGCGAGCTAGTGGTTTGCTGGACGCTAGACTCTACTTCCGCATTTGTCCACGGCACTGTTGTCATGTGGTTTCTACGTCAGTAAAGGCGGTAACAAAGGTAACTGACGTCATTGACAGGCGACTGCACTGCCCCGTGTCACTGTTTAGAATGGGAATTTTCTCATGATTTACAAGTAGTTGAAAACATTAGAGATATTGTTTGTAATCAGCTGGACAAAATATATAACACTAGCCTAGTGGTTTTTTGATATTTTACTGCAAAAATTTTACATATTGTACCTTTAACAATAACAACACTGGTCAAGATAATGTTTCAATAACATTTTACATTAAACATCTGGAGTAAACAAACACTGGCAAATAAGATTTAAGTTTTTTCATTATGATTAAATTTTTTGGTCAATCTCCTCCGACTTGTACGGTCTCTGCCACCACACTGCCAGACAGGGGCTTATGTGGCATGTAAACACATACTACACATTATAATGCAAAACACGACTGAGGCTATGGAGACCTTGACCTCTATCCTTTTGCCCCTCATATCGCTCATTCTTGTGAGGTATTTTTCTCGCTCTCGCTGTTTTTCTTTCATCCCAGGCATGATTACCAGCAGCCTCTCTCACTTTCTCTCTCCCTTTGTCCCACCCTCTCGTAATTTCCCCTCTCTCTCAAAGTCAAATTCTTTCTGGGTTAATTGGTTTGACAAAGGTATGTGATTTCTGAGCACTAAAAACAACAGGCCCCCTCGAGTTGCTCCACGGCAGGGCCCAAGGCAGGGGCAGGCGGTACCTTTTGTCTTCCACAGGAAATTAGCCCGTCTGGCAATATTCACATAAAAAGCATGTTTAGCAAGTGTAGCTCTGTTTAAAATCCTGGTGAACTGCTATGAAGACATCATTTTAAGGTATCCTAAACAATGCCTAGCCAACTACACGACTTCAACAATGAAGAACATTTTAGCCAAATTTAGGGTCCTATAATTTCCGTGATCACGGAATCGCAGACGGAATCCATTCATAAAAACGGAATTTACTTTATAACGCGGAATGTCACGGAATTTGTAATTTTTTTGATGAATGAATTAAAAACAGGTCAGTACACTTAAATTAAATTGCGATACAGATTAGTGTCTGTGAATATTAAACCGAAAAAGACTATTTAAACATGAATCCTGCATGCCTGTGTGCCTCTGAAATGAATGATGCGGAAGCGCAGTTTCATTTACCTCACACTGCCTCACACACAATCGCGCGGGCGCACGCACGCTGAAGCACATGCGACGCTCGCAGTGTTTTCGTCCTCTGTCGCCTCACTATATGAACGCACAAATTCATCTCCAGAGCTGCTCTGAAAGTCACTTCATCAGCATTTAACCGCTTCGTTTGAGAAAACTACCGTCATAAACACAGAAACTCAAAGCTCTCGGCAAACCGTAAAAGTTTGATTTAACTTGACAGAAACATATTACTGTTGTACAGTAGAATTTAGCTAAATTAATTTAACAATAAATTATTAAAATATATTTCTAAACAATATTCTCAGTGTTTCTTCCATGTTTTAATTTTAACAGTAAAGCTCTGTTGTGCAGCACATTGTTTGACAAAAAAGTTTAATTTCATGATTAAAAGATAAATTAAATGGTATGCGTTCATTTGGTTGCCAGAAAAATTTAAATACACAACAGAACTTCTGAAAAAAAAAAAAAAAAATCATAAAAATATATTTTTTAATTAATAAATATTGTTGTTTTTAAGAATTCAATTAATTAGACATGCTTTTTGATTATTAAAATGGAATTAAACCATTAAAATGGAATCCAGAAAACATTGGAGGGGAAAGAATAAAACGTTAATAAAACCCTAAATAAATGTAATTTTTTTGTTAAACTTTTATGAAATTGTTGGTAAATTGGACAAGATTCATTATTTCAATTAATTAGACATGCTTTTTGTTACTAAAATTTTATTTAACCATTAAAATGGAGTCAAAAAATAAATAAAACAGAAAAAAACGGAATCCAGAAAAATTTAAATCGGCTCATTCATATGACTATGAATTGGAGGCTAAATAAGTCCCACATTTAAAGGGGTCATGAATTGAGAAATCAAATGTAAGAGGTCATTGTACTACAAAAACATCCCGTAAGTTTCAAAATTCAAAACTTCCTCGTTAGTCCAAAAACAGCTTTTATTGAAACCAAGCTCTGAAAAGACCACCCCAGTTCAATGCCTACTTCTACATCATCACATCTTTGGCCCCGCCCACTGGTGCATTAGCGAGATTTGAAGAGAAATATAGGATCACTGGACTAAAAATAACATTACCTTCTAATGCCTGATCTGTGATCAGTGATTTCTGATATGTAATGATGCATACAGTCAGATGTTCATCGTTTATTGCTGTTTATGCATCAGTAAATCAAGCCAGTGACTAAACGGTCAACTTCACATTGCTTCTCTTAGTAGCATGAAAATAATTTAAATTGTGATTAAATTATATACAGAAAGCAATCAAAGAACGCTCCCTTTATAATCACCGGAGCTGTCAATCAAACTGCGCGAGTTTATCGGTGACTGAGTTTTGCACTCCCGTTATAATCAGTGAGGCTGTCTTTGCTGCTCAATCTCTTATTTACATCATGTTTGCACTGTTAGTAATGATGAAAGCATTCATGAGAGTGCAGAAATCGAGTTGCACTGACGAGATCACAGCATTCATGTCTGTCATCGGCTACATGCTCATCGCTGCAACCTTTCATGTGACGGGAGTCGATTTAAATATAATGCTATGATCAACACTTTTCACGATTAGTTCATCTTGACGGCTGTAATAGTAAAAACATAGTTACATTTTTCAATAGAGTTCCACATGTAATACTTATTTCATATGCAAAGATGTTAGCCAATCACAGCAGAGGGCGTTTACACTGAAATCTAACAACAGACACGCCCCTTAAAACAGAGTGCTCAAATCAAAGGACTAAAAACAAGGTAGAAAATGGCCTTTTATTTCTTAATTATGACTATTTTTGATTTAAAAATCATACTAACATTATAAATGCACCTCAGGAAACATTATAAAATAATAAAACATGCAGTTCATGACCCCTTTAAATAAAAGAGCCAATCACCAACCGGTAGTCACTGCGTCACTGCAGCTGGCATTAAAAGCTACGATTTCCATTGAAACAGTCAGCGTCTTGTACTGAGTGAATTGACTTTTTCAGAAAGGGACTTTGGATGAGTTCTATTTATGACCGTATGCATGTTGTCTCAAAGCTTTGCACTGCACAGACAGACAACAGTAATTTCTCAAACATTCCACAGCCCAACAAACAGCAATTGAACATTCAATCAATGAAAACAAGTGCTGACCAACAGGGGTAACATACTGATCCGACAGTCGATCAGTTTGGCTGTTAGAAGGCAGCTGTCTATATAAGCAGCTCACTAGGTTTAGGAAATGAGTTACTGTGTATGGTAATGAATCTGGTAAATTCATCCCTTTAACTTGGAAATGGAAGGAGCTGCATTTACAATGTTTATATTACAAATATATTCATGCATGGTGCACATTCTTGCCAGGCTGTGACTGATTGCGCTCATGGCTGCCGTCTGCATGCAGCATCACTCTCATTTCTCTGAAGGAGCCTTAAGCAGCGGTGAACAAATGAAACAGCCACTGGAGAGAAAGAATAGTCACACTCCTAACAATCAGAACTGCAGGACATCAGTGACCTGCATCATTCAGTGTGGAAATAACAGCCCTCAGAGCGCCGGTTCAATATACAGGACACCAAACCCTGTATTTCAGGAGCCGTGGGAGGAATGGAAAACACTTCAAATTAATGAGAGAGGGAGGGGTTGAAAAGTATAAACCGAGACGAGTGAAGAAATTGACAAGGTTTTGTTTAAATGAGAGTAGCCAATTACAGTAACCTGCCAGTCAGAGTAAATGGAGAGTGATTCCACCAAACTCAAACCTGTGTTTGAGTCCCAGCTCTTTAATATGTAATTGTCTCAGTGTTAGACAGTCTGATAAAGGACAAGGAACTGTGGGTCTGGAGTAGATAAGACAAGAGAGCACAGTCCAGCTAACACGGGAGCACCCAAGAGCGAGTAGATGAAAAGAGAGAGAGAACAAACGTGGGAGGGACGCTATGGATGAGTGACTTTTAGAAAAGGACAAAATCCTGAGGCCAGGGAATAGAGTGAAAGAGCAAATACAAGATACAGCAGAATAACAAGAACAATAGAACAGAGCATTAAATGATACAAATATTTCTAAGCATCGACTTTCGACTTGTTTTTATCAACTTATTGTGATACATTAGAAAGTTAACGAATTAGTTCACTTCAGAAATAAAATTTCCTGATAATTTACTCACCCCCATGTCATCTAAGATATGCATGTCTCTTTTTCTTCAGTCAAGGTTTTTGAGGAAAACATTCCAGGATTTTTCTCCATAGCCCTTAAATGCATACCTCGGGTCTTTAGTGACCCAGGACGTCATTCACTACCCTCCTTCTCGTTCATTTTTTAAAGTTAGACATCAACGTTCTTGGTATTCCTCTATCAATTCATTATAAAGAATATAACAAGAAAAAAAATCATAAAATTATAAAAGAATGCCTATTTTTGTATTCATTTTTTGTAAAAATTGTATAGAGTCGCAAACGACCCGAGGTGTGTATGAGTGTACATATATTTTTTCTGCATGACAATAATTGAATCTTAGATGACAGAATAAGAGCAATTCACCTTTATTCCACAAGGTGGCAATGCCTCATACACAATGCTGAAGTGACAATTCATTTAGACAGAAAACGAAATAATAAGAGAAACATGAAATGGCTCAGCGATTTACTGCAGAACGAGTACTGAACGCAATCAAATATGACTGTAACTGTCACTGGATGGATCTGGTGAAGCTGTTAGCGCTCAAAATATTGATTTTGAAGATGTTGAAAATTATATAGTTCTGAGAATATGTTTGAGATCGCGAATGGGCTCATATTCGTGACCTCAAACATAAATCTAGCCCATTATTTGCTGTATTTACTGGGAAATGAGCTCTGACGAGGACAGTGGTGATGGCATAAAACATCTGCTCAAACTGAGCCCTTTCAAGCCCCAAAAGGTAACAAAATACGATTTATTTTATTCTTCTGTAATTGTTACTCTAATGTGAGAGGAGTTTTATATTATCACGACAGGTAGAGATCCTTCCGTGTTAGATATAGATCCGGGTCGATAAAGACCCGAATATGTAAGAATGATTGGCGAAACAATCATGCATTTAAGGGCTATAGTGGACTTCACTGGGGTTCAACGGGTTGAAGGTCCAAATGTCAGTTTCAGTGCAGCTTCAAAGAGCTCTACATGATCCCAGACGAGGAATAAGAGTCTTATCTAGAGAAATAAAAATTATATACTTTTTAACCAATAATGCGCATCCTGCACTGCTCTGCAATGCGCCGCAATCAGGCGAAAATACAGATCCAGTGTCTACAAAGTGAACATGCAAAGACTAAGTCAAACAACCTTTACAACAAAAGGTAAAACAACGACGTCGAATGATTTTAAAGCTGAGATCAGTTTTTCACCCTACCGCGGTACTTCTGCCTTTCCAGTGTGATTATGTAATGCATGGTGCATCGCAGAGCAGTGCAAGATGAGCATTTGTTTTTAAATGCTTTTTTTAAATGTTTTTAAATATATATATATATATATATATATATATATATATATATATATATATATATATATATATATATATATATATATATATATATATATATATATATATATATATATATCATTCTTCAGCTGGGATCATGTAGAGCTCTTTGAAGCTGCATTGAAACTGCAATTTGGACCATCAACCCGTTGAACCCCAGTAAAGTCCACTATTATCAAGAAAAATCCTGGAATGTTTTCCTCAAAACCCTTCATTTCTTTTTGACTGAAGAAAGAAAGACATGAACATTTTGGATGACATGGGGGTGAGTAAATGATCAGGAAATTTGAATTCTGAAGTGAACTAATCCTTTAAAAGTGTGTAATCTCAACCACATTCTACAAACAAATTCACTTGTGAAACATTCAGGTCCAAATTTATAATTTTCATCCTTTTTTCTTGGTTATAGCCACAAGGCGTCAAAATGTCACTATGTTTATGATTGTGCTAGCAACTGCAATTCAGGAGTAACTCCTGTATTCCATACACACAAAATGATAATTTAAGGGATTCACTTCTGCATTTATGAAGAACAAGACCAGCTGCTTTTATACAAACTCCCTCTTTAATCCAATTTGCACACAAATGAGAGAACAATATCCCAGCGTCCCCCAACTCTCCTGTCCCAAGGCTAGGGTCTTATCTTCAGCACATACGCGAATGAATGTTAATGTAATTAACACAGCATGTCGATCATTCAAATCGCGTTTGTGACAGTCTTTACAGGTGTTTTCAGATGCTGTGAGTCAGATGGAGATGAAGGCAGCACTAGAAAGAGAGACACAATGGCCTTGAAACAATTGCACAGTATACATTAGACTATCTGCGTGACTGCACAGGTATGTGGTCGTAGTAGTCAACAGAGAGGAAAAAAGACAGAAGAATCTCTCTCTCTCTCTGTCCCTGTGGTAAATGAGTTTCTCTGGTTCCCAGGCAGCAGGAATGTCCAGGTAACTGAGTGCTGAAACTCTCCAAAATACAACATGACATAATAGAAGGGGATCAGTTTACAGCTCACCCTGGAGACACACTCTCATACTCTCTCACACACACATACACATAAATAAACAGAGTGCATACATCATGTTACACCATACAGAAATACAAGCAGGGATTTGATGGAAATTTACAGGAAACAGTCAATATATTTTCCCATGTCTAATTTTGTCGGCTCATGGGTGTGTTTTTTCATCAGCGTGTCTGTAAACTGTGATCTGCTTAAACAGAATGCAACATTAGCTTAAGTAAACACACTACAGCTATATTAATAACTGTGAAACAGCCTCTAAAATGCTCTCACAGCTCACAGATCCATTATTTCAGGAAAAACATGGAAACCTAATTAATTTTAATAGATTTTCTTCTGATGAACTGCGACTGAAACATTTCCACAGAAATATATTGGCTGGATTTTCTTTCATTCAGATTCAATCTTCTGAATTTGCTCATTGGTATTGACGTGGAGTCATAGATAAATTGCTTTTCACGTGTTTAATTGATGGATGGGACTAATACGTCCAGGCAGGGATCATGTCTGGACATGCCCACTCCATTTAACCAGGCATATCCGCTTCAGGTATATTCGATTGATCTTGTTAAAGCTCAGGATTACAGGTTTAAATAGAGAAAGTAGAAAGGAGGGAACAATTTAAATTGGTGGCAGTGCAGCTTTGTGGTTAAAGATCTGGACTGGCAGCTGAAAGATCGCAGGTTATAAATCAAGGTTAAGGCTCCATTTATTTGATTAAAAATACAGTAAAAACAGTAATATTGTGAAATATTTTATATACTAAAAAAATGCTTTTTATTCTTGTGGTGGTAAAGCTGAATTTTCAGCATCATTACTCATTACTCTAATATGCTGATTTGCTGCTCAACAAACATTTCTCATTATTATCAATGTTGAAAATGTTTTTGTGGAAATCATGATGCATTTTTTTCAGGATTCTTTGATGAATATAAAGTAAAAAAAAAAACAAATTTATTTAAATATGACTTATTTTGTAACATTATAAATGTCTTTGTTCACTTTTTTGATTAATTTAATGTGTCCTAGCTTAATAAATGTATTAATTTCTTCTACAAAAATCGTATTGACCCGTAACTTTTTAATGGAAGTGTATGTCATATACAAATTAAAAAATCAATATGTCCAAATCATCATTAGCCATAGTGAGAAATGTCATGAAAGGTGGCTTCTTTGTCTTGCATAATATAATTTAATTTCTTTTTTTGTGATTTTTGCCTTTATATTGATAGGATAGTATAGAGTGGACAGGAAGTGAGGTGGGGGAAAGAATTGGGAAAGGTACACGAGCCAGCACTCCAACTTGGGTTGCCCAAAGCGCAACAGCACTTTATGTCGGTGCTGCCCACGAGGCTATCGGAATTTAATTTCTTACTCTTTTCTTTTGAGTTTATGTTGATTTTACGTTTGTTCTCTCAAATTTTGACCCAGACATGTTTTCCTGACATTCAGGGGCCATTTACACAATAGTGTTTTTAACTAAAAACAGAAAACTCATTTACACAACAACTCATTTTCACTGTGTTTTGGGGGCCTGAAAACGCAAACATTTAAAAGCGTATTTTAAAGTGCAATTTTTTTTCCAAAATCTAGGTGAAATTTGTGAAAATGGTGACATCATGCATATTACGTTTTCAGTCCATAGGCATCTAGTTTCTTTTCAAACTACTGGCCTGGTAGCATTTTACAGTGTTTTTAGTTGTTTCCATGGATCCGTGTGAACAGGAATTGTTTTGACAACGTTGTCGCCTGTATGCAAAAAATGCAAAGGAAAAATGTTTCCATTTTTAGTACATCATGGTCATCTAAACGTATCCTTAGTCATTTCCTTGACCCAATAATTTAACCCCAGGTCACAAAGAGAAACTTTCTCTGTAACTTCCTCTTTCTCAGCTAAATGGCATATTACTAAAATTAGTATCCTACTTGATAAAGGCCGTGGGCCTCTAATCAAATCTGCTCTGAGGTTTGATCTCAGCTGTGGGTGATAAATGACATGGAGGTTTACTAATGAACAAAGAGTGCAACCTCAAGCTTCCTATAGGAGAACTGTTAGCCCAGTACAATTCTGTAATCACTTTGAATAAAAAACACACACACACACATGATGTAGAGTAAATACGACCCAACCTTAAGCTCCAAAACCTACTGCTCATGAACACAGAGCCCAGAGTATTGCTGGGACAGTGATAAATGGCTTCAAATATCTCAGAGGGTACAAATCCAATCTTCATCAGATAACCTTCAGGACTTGGTTACCACACTCGCTTAAATTCAGCAACATGCAGGAAATTAAACACACCAACTGCACTGTGAGAAAATAACCCATAGGAAAATGGATAATGTATTGGCATAAAATTACCATTACCTTTTCTTTTAAGTTTACAGACATTTGCTTCAACCCTAAAACACAATACGATAAAATGCGTAATTCAAAATATGGGTAAAACATCTGTGAAAAATCAATGCAGAAAATCCTTACATATTAGCGCCGTATACTGGCCTGCATTTTTACAGACTACAACAATAACAAACTGAAACTGCCTATTTTAGACGCTTGAAATAAGGATACACAAAATGGCTCTCCTTGCCTAATCTCAATTGAGAACAGATTTGGACAACATGTCATACATGTACAACATATCAATGTGAATTTATGTGATTGTGGCATGTCTCACATCTGTAAGAGTGATTTCAACCCTCTACAATGACTCGCATATGATACCAAATTTCAGAAATTTTGTGTGCACAAACTGCATATTCGAAGCACGTGCCCTGCCCAGAAAGAAAACGCATGTGTAACAGTATCAGTATGTTGGATCAGTGCATTAGCTCTTAAAGTGACAGCAGCCACATTTTCCAGCTGCTGCCTGTGTTTTTAATGTTATTCAAACAACAAAAGTCTCACTGCAAAAGATTACTCAGTGATCTTGACTGAATAACTTTTGTAACTTTAAATTTCATCTATATTTAATTTATAAAGTGATGACTATGCAGTGGTATTTTACATTTGATTACTTTATTTAATTTCTGTACCTAATCTACCTAATCTGTTTCTAACTACTGTTACTGTTTGTTCTATTGTTATTTATTTTTGCTATTGTTTATAGTTTGATTTGATTCAAATCGATTCTTGGGAGTCACAATTCGAATGTGTGGATTGAATTTTGATTCAATATATGCGTAGATTTGGTAATTAAAATTAAATTAAAGTTTTGTTGAATTCTTTTTCAATCTAATGTTATTGTTTTACTTTATCAATCTAAATATTTTATAATGAACTATTTTATCCATAATAAATTACATTTCCTGCCTTTTAATTTTGTAAAATAAGGGTAATGATAGTTATATTGTTTATATTTGTTCCCCTGGTACAGTTTTGTCATGTCTGCTTGCTTATTATATTGCGTTTTTAAGGGGTTTCTTTTGCTTTTTTGTGATATCTGGCAGCTTCACTGGAGCTTTAATGGAGAGAGGGAAAAAATCAGGAAGAGAGCAGAAAAGCATGAGAACTTAACAGAAGCTACTGTTAGTGCCAAGTGGTCGGGGTTATTTAATAAAGTAGATTAAAATACACCTTGTAACCTTGTAACACATCATTTCACCCCAGCTGGGTGGAGACTGAGACACCACCGCTCAGCCTTTTGCACACATGCATTATTTGCATCATGTGTCGAATCAAAGGAAGTGATAATCATCTTGTTCTGAATCAATTTGTGTGTGACTGTTGTAATGGATATTTTTGGATATGAATTACAGTGATTAAAAATTGCAGCCCACCCTTGCATGGTGATTATTCAAAAATCTGAGCTGTAGTCACCTATAGATCTCCAATTCACCTCCGGTCCCAGCTCATCTGACCCAGCGTTCGCGGCATTAGATAGATGTAATGACCTCAGACGCTGAAGACATCAACAAAAAAACGATGATTCCCAAAGTTCACACACATCAACTTCCTCTCCATATCCATTCATCCGGATCACAGACGCCCTCCTCTCATCTTTTCTTGTCACAACGGAAGAAAGGGAGAGTGATGATCTCATTTACTGTGGGACCACATGAAGGCCAACAGCTTCAATCACGGCTCCATTAATCAGGAAACACTAAACAATGAAGGAGCCACAATGCGTTACAGTATGACAACACAGTTAAACGGTGAAACACAGTGTACGGGTCATCACTCAGGAACCGACACTTACCGCGTGAACGGAGAAGCCGGGAGGATCAGAAAGCCAGCGGAGGAGAAGAGAAGGGAAGAAAGCCAGAGAGGGAACGGCTCACCTTTCCTCATAACTGTGCTCACCTGTTTGTCTCCTCACCTGAGGCTGTGGGATTCTGATACCAGCCCTCCCTCCCTGAACCACCACACAAAGATGGACAGATAATACAGCTCTTTCACCCCCTTGAAGCCCACAGAAATCCATTCACTCCCTCTCCCTCAACCTTCAGCCCTGCCCTGAAACTGATCCAGACCATCCCTTTTTCCTCCAGAATTTTCTCACACTCACAGTTGTGACTCTTTAAACAGCCTGACGTATACTGACAATTGCAAGTTTATATCATGCAATTCTGACTTTATAAGACACAATTGCGAGTTTATATCAAGCAATTCTGACTTTATAACTTGCAATTGTGAGTTTAAATCTCACAATTCTGAGATTCTAAAAAGAGTCAATCAATCCATCAATCGGCTTGATCATCCACATTTTTAGAATCCGACTCAGGCTCGAACTGATACGGTAAAACCGACGACATTATTATTAACTGTGAGTTCACAATTGCTTAATAAAGTCTTGGAAGCTGAAGCTCACGATTATGGTAAGGAGCGCTACATTTCCGACACACGCTTGAGAAGTTTGGCCAATCACAACACATTGGGTCAGCTGGCCAATCAGAGCGCTCTGAGCTTTTCCAAAGGAGTGTCTTTGTAGAAATCAGCGTGTTTCAGACAGACTGGAAACAGAGGAGCTGCAATAATTTACAGTATGTGAAAAATATGTTTTTTGGACATTAAAGCATATGAACCTATTCTATTACACCCAATAAACAAAAATAGCATCATTTGACCCCTTTAAGACATAAATATTAGTAGTGTAACATGTAGTGTTAATAAAATATTATAATAATGATTAAATACAATTTTTTTAGAGTGCAACTAATTTACAATAGTAATATATTTTATCTTTAATTTTTACATTTAAAGTTAAAATAAATTATAAATAATAATAACTATTATTACTATTGTTGTTGTTATTTAATATTATTAATAATCAATTTAACACAACATCTGAGACCCATTAAAACATAAATGTGTATTAAATTATTGAAATATTGAATTAAAAAGTAAATATTTTACATCTAAAGGGTGCAGCTGACAAACCCTGCTCTACATGAAAATGCAAAATGTGACTTTTTAAACTTCAAAACATTTCACATCGGAAAAATGCTCATCCCTAGTGTCCATGCATCCACTGCAAATAAGTCCATTTGCAGGAGGCTCTCGTCTCAGACCTGTTCCTCCAAGCCAGGACAGCTGGCCTGCATCAGATGATTTCCCCCTGCACCACCAAAGCTCCAGCTGGCTTTGGCTTTATTGAAAACATTATTGCCATACAAAATGAATGTACAAACATAATATCACTTTTCTCACCTTCATTACTTTAGTACTCTATATCCCCCATTTATATGAGCAGTCAGTCACATCCTCAAACCTCCAAGTAATAAT
The DNA here is from genome assembly GCF_024489055.1 of Chanodichthys erythropterus. Taxonomy (NCBI): domain Eukaryota; kingdom Metazoa; phylum Chordata; class Actinopteri; order Cypriniformes; family Xenocyprididae; genus Chanodichthys; species Chanodichthys erythropterus. The sequence goes on along the minus strand of NC_090227.1, from coordinate 41,055,221 downwards.
AATAATTTTGAAGTAAGCAACAAGAGGGTTTGTTCCAAAACCTAGTGAGCCACTCATGGGAGCCTTTTAAGGTGCAGTACAAACCATTCCAAAAAGGTTGTTCCAAAATGCTGTCTTCTAAAATACCTCCTAATTTCTAAGGCAACATCGCATTCATTCTTTGCAGAGAAGGAAATCCCATATTGCTCAATGATAAGATGATGGATGAACCATGGGAAAAGTTGATTATAAATCAACTTAAAATTCATTTAATAAAACATTATTAATGACAAATACTTTAACGTAATAAAAAATGGTCCTTCTTTTCCCTAATATTATAATTTGGGTGTGCTGTGTATTTGTATGCTTATTGCCATACATGTATTTCTATGGAAGAAACCCGTTCCACTGTGTTCACCTCAAAGCGATTGGACGGCATTCTGCATTTTTCGACTTTCATGTGCAATAAGTTGTGCATTTCTTAAAGGGGACCTATTGTGCCCCTTTTCACAAGATGTAATATAAGTCTCTGGTGTCCCCAGAATGTGTCTGTGAAGTTTCAGCTCAAAATCCCCACATATCATTTATTATATCATGTCAAATTTACCCCTATTTGGGTGTGAGCAAAAACACGCAATTTTTGTGTGTGTCCCTTTAAATGCAAATGAGCTGCTGCTCCCCGCCCCCTTTACAGAAGAGGGCGGAGCTTTAACAGCTCAACAACAACAAAGCTGGAGAATCTCACGCAGCCAAAATGAAGATTGTCAGTAACGGCATTCAGCCTTACATTGTTCAAACCGAAGTCGACACTGATGGAGAGACTCAGGAAGAAGTTACAACTTTTAGAATGAAACTGGACGTTTCTGAATGGTTAGTGGATAAATGTATGTAGTTGCTATGGAGTTGATTCAACTCATCGACTAGCATGTGCTAGTAAAAACTTACACCTGAAGCGCTTTAGATATAAGCATCTCCCAAATGCATGCAAAGATTTGGTACAATAGTTGGTATGTAGAGCGTTCCACTTCAGCCATTTATGAGGTTCATTTCAGGACGCTAAGAATCAGAGAAACAGCACCATTCAGACAACAACAAAAGAACAACAAACTAGCAATCCCTACTTGTACCATCCTATCAGTCTCCTACAGCTGGCAAATTATTTTGAAGGGATTCTGAGGCCTGAAGCTGGTTGTAATGCAGCACCGCAGCAAACAGTAATTACAGCAAGAGTATATTATAATGTTTTATATGAGAGAGATGTGGGTCATGAGACTCATCTTTCTTTTATTGGGGTTTTCTGTGACTCATCGAAGAGTTTGATATCCACAACCCCTCCCTTCAGATTCTGATCATAAGATTAGCATTATGTGTGATGACTTAGCATAGTGACTAGACTTTCATGATCTCAACCACAAGACAAACAAAAGAGTTGGTTTCCTTCATGGGGCCTTGGGCATCTCTCTTTTATGTTTCGGTTTTCTTTGAGTTTGAGAGAAATTATATCATAAATGACACACCAGTATTAAATCACAGAGGTCTAATTAAAGATTTGGGTTTTTTTTAGTCAACGATTAATGGCCTATTTGCAGTGATAGTGTCTGCTCTGTTACTGCAGACAATAAAAACTAGTGATGATGTCAATATGTCTGGAAAATAAGAGAGAATAAACATGTTTCACATAAGAAAGAGCCAGGAAATGATGAGACACTGGAGAATAAGTAAGACAAATTTTCTAGTCAAGACAATGACCACAGAGGAAATAAACACAAATAAATAAAGAGTGGAGAAATAAACAAGCTGTAAATTATTATGTTCAGGTTTGACTTAACCAATCGAAAACCAATTCTGTGGTTCACGACACTGTAACCAAACTATTTTCATTGGCAGCAAGATTGCTTTTGTGACAGCTCAATAAAAAAGACTGTAATATTGAGTAACGAACTCAGACAAAAAATGACCAAATATGTTGTTTATTTTTGCTCAATCAATGTAAAAGGTTTGGTTACAATGTTGGTATGGATCAGTATGTGGTGAACACAGACAAGCGGCGAGACACTGAAACGTCCGATTGCCGTTATATGAAATATCAGCTGCCTTATCAAATTATAGGAACAGAACAATACACATTATGTTACAAAGACACTCTTATCTCCGGCCACCACACCAATACATAAAATTAAAAGGAAAAGTAGTGCTGCAATCTTTCTTTTTCTCTCTTTCCCTCACACACTCTATCTATCCGCTCTAATCAATAAGTGCGTAATCAGTTTAAAGACTAAGGCTGGAGGAAGCCAAACACTGACCGCAGAACTCACGAGTCAGTAAAGATCCCTGGCACAGCACGTCTATGATCTCGCCAGCCAACATTAGTACCTCCATATGCTCGGCGTTATGCCACTGAGGTCAGATCAAGGTTAAATGAAAACTTCCCTATGAGCAAGTTAATGAAACAGCAGACCAGCTTATATAGCATCAAGGAAACCATTTTAAGAGTGTAATCCAGATTTGCTGTAAGTGGATAGAGGCAAACAAATGCTTCTATGCAACACTTCTAGTGCTTTTACTTTGAAAAAGTTTTTCTCAAATAGTTAGTTCACCCAAAAATTAAACTTCTGTCATAATTTACCTCCCTCAAGTCATTCCAAACCCAGAAGACTTTTGTTTATCGTCGAAAACACAAATGAAGATACTTTTAATGAAACCTGAAAGATATCTGTACCACATTTGTAAGTCTGTTACACCAAAACTTTGACACTTTTGCTGTTATTGCTGCTGCTGTTATTGCTGCTTCGGCTCTTGGTTGTTGCTGCTGCTGTTATTGTTCCTGCAGTCGGTTACTGCTGCTGCCGTTGGTTGTTATTGCTGCTGCTGCTGCTGCTGCTGTTATTGCTGCTGCTATTGCTGCTGCTGTTATTGCTGCTGTTGGTTATTACTGCTGCTGTTATTGCTGCTACTGCTGCTGCTTTGGCTTTTATTTGTTGCTGCTGTTATTGCTGCCGCCGTTGGTTATTGCTGTTGCTGTTATTGCTGCCGCTGTTATTGCTGCAGTTGCTGTGGCTGTTATTGCTGCTGCTGCTGCTGTTATTGCTGCTTCGGCTGTTGGTTGTTGCTGCCGCTGTTATTGTTGCTGCCGTTGGTTGTTATTGCTGCTGCTGTTATTGCTGCTGCTGTTATTGCTGCTATTGGTAATTGCTGCTGCTGTTATTGCTGCTGCTGTTATTGCTGCTGCCGTTGGTTGTTATTGCTGCTGCTGTTATTGCTGCTGCTGTTATTGCTGCTGCCGTTGGTTGTTATTGCTGCTGCTGCTGTTGTTGCTGCTATTGGTTATTGCTGCTGCTGTTATTGCTGCTATTGGTTATTGCTGCTGCTGTTATTGCTGCTGCTGTTATTGCTGCTATTGGTTATTGCTGCTGCCGTTGGTTGTTATTGCTGCTGCTGTTATTGCTGCTGCTATTATTGCTGCTGCCGTTGGTTGTTATTGCTGCTGCTGCTGTTATTGCTGCTGCTGCTGTTGTTGCTGCTATTGGTTATTGCTGCTGCCGTTATTGCTGCTGCCGTTGGTTGTTATTGCTGCTGCTGCTGTTATTGCTGCTGCTGCTGCTGTTGTTGCTGCTATTGGTTATTGCTGCTGCCGTTGGTTGTTATTGCTGCTGCTGTTATTGCTGCTGCTGTTATTGCTGCTGCCGTTGGTTGTTATTGCTGCTGCTGTTATTGCTGCTATTGGTTATTGCTGCTGCTGTTATTGCTGCTGCTGTTATTGCTGCTGCTATTATTGCTGCTGCCGTTGGTTGTTACTGCTGCTGCTGTTATTGCTGCTGCTGTTATTGCTGCTATTGGTTATTGCTGCTGCTGTTATTGCTGCTGCCGTTGGTTGTTATTGCTGCTGCTGTTATTGCTGCTGCTATTATTGCTGCTGCCGTTGGTTGTTATTGCTGCTGCTGTTATTGCTGCTATTGGTTATTGCTGCTGCTGTTATTGCTGCTATTGGTTATTGCTGCTGCTGTTATTGCTGCTGCCGTTGGTTGTTATTGCTGCTGCTGTTATTGCTGCTGCTGTTATTGCTGCTGCCGTTGGTTGTTATTGCTGCTGCTGTTATTGCTGCTGCTTTTATTGCTGCTGCCGTTGGTTGTTACTGCTGCTGCTGTTATTGCTGCTGCTGTTATTGCTGCTGCTGTTATTGCTGCTGCTGTTATTGCTGCTATTGGTTATTGCTGCTGCTATTATTGCTGCTGCCGTTGGTTGTTACTGCTGCTGCTGTTATTGCTGCTGCTGTTATTGCTGCTGCTGTTATTGCTGCTGCTGTTATTGCTGCTGCCGTTGGTTGTTATTGCTGCTGCTGTTATTGCTGCTGCCGTTGGTTGTTATTGCTGCTGCTGCTGCTGCTGTTATTGCTGCTGCTGCTGTTGTTGCTGCTATTGGTTATTGCTGCTGCTGTTATTGCTGCTGCCGTTGGTTGTTATTGCTGCTGCTGTTATTGCTGCTGCTGTTATTGCTGCTTCGACTGTTGGTTGTTGCCGTTATTGCTGCTGCTGCTGCTGCTGTTATTGCTGCTGCTATTATTGCTGTGATTGCTGCTGCTGTTATTGCTGCTGCTGCTGTTGCTGATGCTGCTGTTGCTGATGCTGTTATTGCTGATGCTGCTGTTGCTGATGCTGTTATTGCTGCTGCTGTTATTGCTGCTTCGACTGTTGGTTGTTGCCGTTATTGCTGCTGCTGCTGCTGCTGCTGTTATTGCTGCTGCTATTATTGCTGCGATTGCTGCTGCTGTTATTGCTGCTGCTGCTGTTGCTGATGCTGCTGTTGCTGATGCTGTTATTGCAGCTGCTGTTATTGCTGCTTCGACTGTTGGTTGTTGCTGTTATTGCTGCTGCTGCTGCTGCTGCTACTGCTACTGCTGTTATTGCTGCTTCGACTGTTGGTTGTTGCTGTTATTGCTGCTGCTGCTGATGCTGTTATTGCTGCTTCGGCTGTTGGTTGTTGCTGCTGCTGTTATTGCTGCTGCGGTTATTGTTGCTGCAGTCGGCTATTGCTGCCGCTGTTATTGCTGCTGCCGTTGGTTGTTATTCTTGCTGCTGTTATTGCTGCTGCTATTATTGCTGCTATTGGTTATTGCTGCTGCTGTTATTGCTGCTGTTGGTTATTACTGCTGCTGCTGCTGATGTTATTGCTGCTGCTATTGTTGCTGCTATTGGTTATTGCTGCTGCTGTTATTGCTGCTGCCGTTGGTTGTTATTGCTGCTGCTGTTATTGCTGCTGCTGTTATTGCTGCTGCCGTTGGTTGTTATTGCTGCTGCTGTTATTGCTGCTGCCGTTGGTTGTTATTGCTGCTGCTGCTGCTGTTATTGCTGCTGCTGCTGTTGTTGCTGCTATTGGTTATTGCTGCTGCTGTTATTGCTGCTGCCGTTGGTTGTTATTGCTGCTGCTGTTATTGCTGCTGCTGTTATTGCTGCTTCGACTGTTGGTTGTTGCCGTTATTGCTGCTGCTGCTGCTGCTGTTATTGCTGCTGCTATTGCTGCTGCTATTATTGCTGTGATTGCTGCTGCTGTTATTGCTGCTGCTGCTGTTGCTGATGCTGCTGTTGCTGATGCTGTTATTGCTGCTGCTGTTATTGCTGCTTCGACTGTTGGTTGTTGCCGTTATTGCTGCTTCGACTGTTGGTTGTTGCCGTTATTGCTGCTGCTGCTGCTGCTGCTGTTATTGCTGCTGCTATTATTGCTGCGATTGCTGCTGCTGTTATTGCTGCTGCTGCTGTTGCTGATGCTGCTGTTGCTGATGCTGTTATTGCAGCTGCTGTTATTGCTGCTTCGACTGTTGGTTGTTGCTGTTATTGCTGCTGCTGCTGCTGCTGCTACTGCTACTGCTGTTATTGCTGCTTCGACTGTTGGTTGTTGCTGTTATTGCTGCTGCTGCTGATGCTGTTATTGCTGCTTCGGCTGTTGGTTGTTGCTGCTGCTGTTATTGCTGCTGCGGTTATTGTTGCTGCAGTCGGCTATTGCTGCCGCTGTTATTGCTGCTGCCGTTGGTTGTTATTCCTGCTGCTGTTATTGCTGCTGCTATTATTGCTGCTATTGGTTATTGCTGCTGCTGTTATTGCTACTGCTATTGCTGCTGCTGTTATTGCTGCTGTTGGTTATTACTGCTGCTGCTGCTGATGTTATTGCTGCTGCTATTGTTGCTGCTATTGCTGCTGCTGTTATTGCTGCTGTTGGTTATTGCTGCCGCTGTTGGTTATTGCTGCTGCTGTTATTGTTGCTGCTACTGCTGCAGTTATTGTTGCAGTTGCTGTGGCTGTTATTGCTGCTGCTGCTGCTATTGTTGCTGCTGCTGCTGTTGGTTATTGCTGCTTCTGCTGCAGAGCATGTATGGGACAACATCCTGCTGCTCTAAAAATAGCATACACGAATTACCCATAGCAGATGTTCATGTGGAGCTGGGGAAGGTGTAGGGTTTCTGAAAGTGTGCTACAAACTGCTGCAGCAGACGCTGACCAAGAATTTGAAAGTTGAGCAGCGAGCTCATTGGCCACTGATACAGCAGGAACCAATCAGCTGTACCTTACAGAGAATGATGTGATTGCAAGCAGATTGTATTAAGGACCTATCAGCCCACGCCATCTAGAGTGTCATCACAGAACGTTGTATTTCATAAAGATTGTAAAAGAAATCCAAATTAATCGAGCAGTTTAATTAAACTCTTCCAAACTTTTTGAAGTGTCAAAGTTTTGGTGTAATGGACTTTCAATGGAGGGACAGAAATCTCTCAAGTTTCATTAAAAATATCTTCATTTGAGTTTCGAAGATGAACAAAAGTGAATCGACATTAGGATGAGTAAAGGACAGAATGATATCCTTTTAACATACAGAGACAACATTAAATAAGAAAAGTGTACTTTTCAAAGAAAAGTGTAATAAAAAGTTGCCATAAGCGTCATGAGCAACATTGGTATAATAACCTATTTTGATACCCCTATTTCCCCCCCCCCAATATCAGCTTATTTAAAAAAGAAAACACTGGCTCATCCAATGGAGTGAGTTTTGGAGGTAGTACTATGTATTTTTCAACCAATGGCAGAAGGAGGAGTGTTCTGAAAACTTTATTAGTTTTTCTTTTTTTTTTCATTTTCCATTTTTCATCTTCGTAAATTACACTGTTCACCTTCAAGAACTGACATGATAAGGGGAGGTGATGTCTTGGTAACTGAGACAGTTTAATGGTGACATGACAGCTGCCCTTTAGAAAAATATCCCCCTGATATGTTCAAACATGCACAACTGTCTATATAAAAGATCAGAAAAACCTGTACATCATCCAAGTGTCTTCAGCAATATTTGGCTTCTATAAAACATGATGTTTGCTGTGTTTGCTGAACTGATAAATTAGATGTACTCACTGGCCATGCATATTTAAATGGGATAACAATTCGTCCACTTCTGCTGTCGCTTCCCTCATTTCCATGGTGATGTAAGGTGTGGGAGTTACCACCCAGGACAGGTGTGATGCCAGTGCCGTATGTACAGGTGCCGGTTGGTGAAACCCGAGCCTGGTACTCCTTCAGACAGGCCTTGAAGAAGGTATCACACTGATCACCTGATGAGCAGCGTTGCCCCCCACTGACCTGGGGATCACAGCACTGACCACTCTGTAGAAAGCCCTGAGGGTTCAGCCACTGTCGAATCTCCACCTCAAACATGCCCACCGCACACACAACCTAGGGGAATTCAAAACACTAAGGTTAAAAATTGGAAAATATACAGGAAATCTGAATTGACAGAGTGCATGAAGTAATTTATATGAGAAGCATCACTTTCAGCCTCCAAAGATGTTTAGAATTTAAATTCTCTCATGATACTTGTTCATATTTTCCACAGTTATTGGCTTTCTGAAAACAGATTTATCACATATGGATGTTGGCCAATCCTCCTTCTTTATATGCAGGTGAGAAAATTTTGCAGGTGCAAAATATGATTGCAAAAATGTATCATTTTTCTTTATAAAGTATATTGATTGTTAGCAGAAAAGGAAGTGGTTCTCAACCTCCAAAGCCTTCAAAAACCTCCTTTTGTTCTAGACAATATTCAAAAGCTCTCCAACCTAAGCTCATATGTAGCTCTGGTACTTCTGTTGTACTCAAAAATATGATAGGAGCGACCTCCAGACCACGATTTCAACCGAGGGGAACACACATTTCAACCGATAATTCATTTGTAATAGGACTAGTAGCACTTGCATATATATAAATAGAGTATGCGTATTTGGCATGCTGCTAAAGGGGAGGGCTCCGAGCTCAGAATTTTGCCTGAACTCAGAGTATTCCCCCATCCCAGGTAGGGATAGGAATAGTTAGAAGTGAGGAGATAGGAAGTGGAGGGATGCTGGAAAACTGTCATAGAACAAAGGTAAGTCTGCTGTATATTTACCTCCTGATGCTAATTGAGTTGATTAACTGAACATGCTCCTCCCGAACTTTGTTAATAAAACATCATGCGTCATAAACGGCTGTCATGTCATTCTAAAATTCTCAATTCAACTTATCGTCTGTGAAGTGCTGCAGGACAGTCCTTGCTGCGGACTCTCATCCACAGATGTCTTGTTTTGTGTGCACAAAGAGGAGTTTATACATGCTTGATAAATATATGCAGCACAGCACAAAGCTTTATGAGCTCGTCCTCTCCTAATTAGGACCTGAAAGAGATAAATATAAAGTCTGCTTTTTAAAACAAAGAAAAGAATGAACGGTAGGAGGGTATGATGAATGACTGAATGGTTGTAAACTGCACCTAATTAATGACATTAACATATAAAAGAGCACCAGTCAACGTCCAAACGCTTTACATGAGAATGACGAGCAGCCATATTGCCAGAACGCCCACCACACACCAGCTTATTGGTGGAGAGAAGATGGAGTCAATCAGTTTATTTGGGGACGTTTAGGAGGCCATGATGAAGGACAGAAACCAATGGTCAAATTTGGCCAGGATGCCAGGGTTAAACCCCTACTCTTTTCCGAAGGACATCCTGGGATTTTTAATGACCACAGAGAGTCAGGACCTCGGTTTAACATCTCATCCAAAGGACTAACACCTCTTCTAGCAGCAACCTAGTTTTCCCAAGACATCTACTATCCAGGTACTGACCAGACTCAACCCTGCTTAGCTTTAATGTGCAACACGTCTTGTTCTACAGGGTGATAGCTGCTGGCAATGAGACCCAATGTCCTGGATGCTCTTACCATGAAAACTTGTATACAATTTATAAACAATATGACAGTTGAAAATCATTCCCTCCATTACAGCTCTCAAACTGCGCTGAAGTTTACACACATTCAACTATGGCATGTCAAGATGTGAAGCAGCAGGTTTGACGTCAGTGATATCACACATTAAAATAGAAGCAAAACACTTCTTGACTTATCTTACAACATTTATGTTTAAGGTGTTTTTATTGTCATTTCTGGAGCATGACAGCACTCGTCTCCACTCACTTATGATACAGAGAAGAGCATTTTGATAAAATTTAGAACAACAGAGGGTGTGAAAATGATGATTTTTTTGGGAGTGATCTATCCCTTTAAGACAGGAGATTGAAAAGCACTCAACTGCATTACCACAAAACAAAACAAAAATACTGTGGTTGCATGAACACAGACAAACCCTGCTGGTTTGGACTAAGTAAAATATGTGAATTCAAAACAAAACATCACATTTAAATCTGTTTTTTACAGATGTATTCATACAGTATACAATGACGTTTCCTTTACATCCAACAACCTTCAAGCAACACAAACACAATCCTCATGAGACCCCGTTCATCCAGACAGATAATGACTCTAGTAGTCTTTGTATCTGAAGGCAGATACAGACAGATAACAATGGTTCAAAACAAATCCCCTGTGTGTAAATGAACAGCAACAGTCCTCTTCTTCACTGTAATCAGCCTCTTCATCTACATGCTCACTTAACTTCATTATCTCTGTCTTCTCCCCTCAGGTTATTTACCTCCTCATGTCTCGCCGCTCTCTCACGCTTTTTCTCCTTACTCCCTTGTGTTAGTTATTTCCTACTCTTCAACCCCTTGCCCTCTTTCTTCCATTCTTTTATCAATACCCCTTCTTTCTTTTCTCTTCATCTCTCCCCAGGGGTAAAAAACATTTGCAGCTCCTACCTTGCCCTCTCAGACCGCTTTTCTCCTTTTCTCATTATTACATTCAGACCTTCCCGTCTTCCTTTATTCAGTCTTTTTGTCATGAGGAGGAGAGGATGCACACACACACACACACACACACACACTGCAGAGGGGGAGAAGAAAGTCTTGAACAGGTATTTTAGACTCTGGCTATTATATGGAGTAGATATTTTAGATGATGTCTTTGCCATATGCAAATACAAAAAAAACAGAAGCATCACACACTCTTTCCCACACAAACAAACACACACACAGATTCCCCTGTGAATACGACATTCCATTCTAAGACTCGGTGGTGCCTGTCCTCTCCCCATGACCCTACGTTTGAGCAGGACTGCTGAATGGCTGTACTGTCTTCCCATTGTTCCATCATGGCATGTTGTCCCATTCCTGCCCCTAAAACATGGACACATCAAACACTCGGCAGATAGACCACCGGCCATCACTCTCCATCTTTCTTTCTTCCTCTCCCTCTATCCTCTGCCAGGGTCATTCCCAGCATACCTGTATTTCATCAGTCTCTCTTGCGGAGCTGCATCACAGGGCTCATTACTGAGACATTAAAACCCCACAAACTCCTGCTGTCCAACATCAGAGACAAAGACATGCTGCTATTCAAAATTATAAGAATACTGCCCATTTCTGAGGGGACAACTACATTTGAAAGACTGGGATTGCCCAGCTGTTACTGTATTATCAGTGTCTAAAAGTACAAAAGATGATTTTATTCTCCATTTCTGATTTAGTCGTTTAACCAGGAATCATTCTTGATTTCACTTTTTAATACTTGTGAAAATAATGTACTGTATAAATGGCTATCTTCCAACTGCTAATAACTGATAGTTCTTTATATTACTTTAAAGGCACAATATGTCATTTTCACCACTAGAGGTCGCTTATTCAAAACAAAGGCATAGCTTGATGACGCCGTAAATGAGCGTGGAATCATGGGAGTTGTCAACTTCAGCTCTAGCCAATGGAAAGGAATCCGATGGATTTGGGTAGAAATCATGTTCCGGATGAGCGAACGTATTAAAAGTTTTATTAATGTTACTGTGGTTTGAAGCAGGAAGGGGCCAAGAGCAGTGGGAGCGGAGCCGATCTTGAGTCCAGCGGAGCTTTTATTATGCTTATGCTGCAGTCGGCCACCTCAGCTCTTTTCATTGTGTATGTGGGGTGCTGTTTTATATGGTTAAAACAATCATACTAAATATGTTTGAGTGTGTTGAAAGTTATGTTATAACGTTACTCTGTGCATTCACTCAGTGGCTGGAATGAGCCACTTGTTGTACTTTGCAGTAATCTAGATCGATATTAGAATATCATATTAATAAAAACTGGATGACTTGTGTTGCTTAATTACATTTTAATTTTAAAATATATTGTAAGATCTTTCTCTGATTATGCTATGTTAGCCAAAATAGTGTTGTCTCTGAGGCATGGTAAAAACAGGGTACTCACAGTAAATCAAGAAAGCAAGCAATTCAAACAATAAAATGTTATATAAAACAATATGTTATATGTTATATAATTTTTTATATGAAATATATATATAAAAATGATTAGTTTTCTGTTGATAAATGTATCCAAATAGTTGCTCACCTGTCAAATAAAACGCATATTAAAGCGTATTTGGTGTTTTCATGGTTTCTACAAAAGTAAAACTGGAAATCATGGGTAACGCAGATATGATATATGATATGATTTAAACATTGTTGAAAACGTTTGGGCTAATGTAAGCGCACAAGTCAACAAAATATATAGGCCTAACATTGTTCTAGTGGTTTTTGTATATTTTAATCTAAAAATCTTACATATTGTGCCATTAACTGACAACAAATCCAATAAATGGCAACATTTGCAAGTTAGCAACATGTCTATATATGCGTTTTTTCCATTGTGCAAAAAAGCTATAATTTATGATTCATTCATTCATTAACACACTTTTTCAGGAAACAATGGCATGAGGTGTAAGAGATGACTTATAATATTCTTAATGTACACAACCATTCAGAATTTTGAATTTTTTTTTAAAGATATATATATATCATATATATCACATATATATTTTTTTTCTTTATTCAGCAAGGACACATATATTTTTCAAAAGTGTCAGTAAAGATTTATAATGTTACAAAAATGCTTAAAAAAATAATGTCACCATTTCCATAATAAGCAGCAAAACTGTTTTCAACATTGATAATAATACTAAAAAAATGGTTATGAGCACCAAATCAGCATATTATGATGATTTCTGAAAAATCATGTGACAGACTGGAGTAATGGCTACTGAAAATTCATCTTTGTCATCATAGGAATACGTTTTTTAATATCAAAAACAGTTATTTTAAACTGTAATGATATTTCACAATACTATAGGTGAGCATAGGAGACTAAGCAAAAATATTTGAAATTTTTACCGACCCCAAAGTTTTGAACAGTAGCATAGTAGTGTATATTCATATTACTATCACAAGTCGTTCCTGCAATTTCAACAAACCCTACTAAATATAGGATACAATATGTGACACATATAAATGTACAGAAGTCAAATTCAACAATAAAGTTCAAATAGATAAAAGCCATATGTTTTCCAGGCATAAAAGCACATATTCATGATTGATGAACATAAGATGTCATGAAAGCGCAGTACTGGCCTGGATAGGTCAAGTGACATTTCCGTCAACTGGCCTCAGGCCACAAGGCCATCCTTATTTTTGAGCCCTGTTATTTATAGCCCACCCAACAATACAAAGCCGTTGATTGCTTTCCCTTCTCATCTACCATCTTTGCTCAGTAGAAATTGCTGGTATATAGCCTATTCTCCAAAATATTGTGTGAAAAGTGGCTTTAGATTATCCAAGAACCATCAAAGCATTCAAAAACCAAAGCTCATATTGCAAAAACTGCACAACCAAAATATTAGCGTTTTTCACACGCCCTCAGTGTCAGGACAGGTATGTTCACCCGCCAGAACACACATGCCATTTCTCAGCTCAAAGGGTTCTCATACGCAGGATCTGCCCTCCACAGCAGGTGAGGTGTCATCTCCACCGCAGACCAACAACCCCAGCGGAGACCTCACAGCCTGGAATAATAGGCTGCGGTGGGATGTGTAGCATTGGGAATAGATTCAGAAATGATCTAGCTTGGTTTTAATGCTTATCGGGTCTGTAACCACCATAGTCATTGAGGGGGCCAAATTGTCCTTCCCCCAGTATTTGCCACATGTCCTCCAAACAATACGCTCACATATAGGTCGTTTGTCACTTCCCTGAAATACTACCCATAGGAGCGTTTACTAAAGTTGCGCCCCTATCGACAACAGGACACTTTCATTTTAATGCATTGTACCCTTTTATCTGCATCATATTTCGGGTTTCGCGTAGCTCCATCGGTAGAGCATTGCAATATACAATAATATGCAATCATGTGATCATGCAATCGTGGGTTCGATCCCAGGGAACGCATGTGCTCATAAGGAGTATATGCACTATAAATCACTAAGGGTAGGTTTAGGGTTGGGGTAGGTGTAGTCGTTAATTAAAAAAAAAAAGAGTTTTGCTAAATGGAAATAGGACAAATGGTGGGTAAGGGACCGTGTAAAAAGTCCACACACTGCATTTAAATGAACACGCATTTTGATTGGTAACGACAGTCATACGTCATTTCATGATGACAGATGTAACATGACACTGTCATTATTTTTACGGCACCTAGAGGGCGCATGACTTTAAAATGTAAATATAAGTCGTAATATAGGGTCGTTTTTTGGAGGAGGACAGTCTCAGTATTTGATATTCTTAAATCGTTAGTTCAGCCAAAAATGAAGATAATCTCATTTATTACTCACCCTCATGCCATTCCACACCCGTAAGACCTTCGTTAATCTTCGGAACGACATGAGGGTGAGTAATAAATGAGATTATAAATGAGATTATTTTCATTTTTGGGTGAACTAACCCTTTAATGCTGCTTGGCTACTCTCCATTACATACTGCTCTGTTTGTTGTGACAACAGTTTAATAAGTTGCATTTTTAGGCTGCCTCAACGGACTAACAGCGCTCATCAATGTCAAAATTATGGCCAATCAGAATCAGATCAAAGAAGGCGGGGCTTATTGAGTGCGAATTCCCATGCAACGCTTTTGTTTTTACAATGAAAGAGTGTGTGGTAAGATGTAAGTAGCTGAACATTTAAAGGTGCCATCGAATGTTTTTTTACAAGATGTAATATAAGTCTAAGGTGTCCCCTGAATGTGTCTGTGAAGTTTCAGCTCAAAATACCCCATTTTTTTTAATTCATTTTTTTAACTGCCTATTTTGGGGCATAATTATAAATGCACAAATTCATGTTGCGGCCCCTTTAAATGCTTGTGCTCCACGCCCACGGAGCTCGCGCTTGCCTTAAACAGCATAAACAAAGTTCACACAGCTAATATAACCCTCAAAATGGATCTTTACAAAGTGTTCGTCATGCATACTGCATGCATGCGTCGGATTATGTGAGTATTGTATTTATTTGGATTTGAGGCTGTGTTCCGTGGCTAACGGCTAATGCTACACTGTTGGAGAGATTTATAAAGAATGAAGTTGTGTTTATGAATTATACAGACTGCAAGTGTTTAATAATGAAAATAACGACAGCTCTTGTCTCTGTGAATACAGTAAGAAACGATGGTAACTTGAACCACATTTAACAGTACATTAGCAAACATGCTAACGAAACATTTAGAAAGACAATTTACAAATATCACTAAAAATATCATGTAATCATGGATCATGTCAGTTATTATTGCTCCATCTGCCATTTTTCGCTATTGTTCTTGCTTGCTTACCTCGTCTGATGATTCAACTGTGCACAGATCCAGACGTTAATACTGGCTGCCCTTGTGTAATGCCTTGATCATGGGCTGGCGTATGCAAATATTGGGGTCATACATATTAATGATCCCGACTTTTACGTTATGTTGAGATTCGCCTGTTCTTCTGAGGTCTTTTAAACAACTGAGATTTATATAAGAAGGAGGAAACAATGGAGTTTGAGACTCACTGTATGTCATTTCCATGTACTGAACTCTTGTTGTTTAACTATGCCAAGATAAATTCAATTTGTAATTGTAAGGCACCTTTTATATTTCATGATAGACGTTTAACGACCCACAGTAATATACAGATGTGAACTACTCAACTTTTTTAATGGCATTTTGAATTGAAAATATGCTATCATTTACATGATCCATGTCATTCTTAATGTGACGAGACAAGAAACGTTTTCCATTTTTGAGTTAATGTGAGCGTATTTTTAAATAAAATATAATTTGCAAAGTGTTTGCATAGATTAATTCAGAACTACACTGTAAAAAAGAATTGTTGGTTTTAACTTAAAAAAGTAAGTTACCGGGTTGCCTTAAAATTGAGTTCATTTAAATAAAAAATTTGAGTTATGGTTTAATCAACAGAAACTCAAAATATTATGTTATCTGAACCACATTGATTTGACAAAAGAAAAAATGTTGTGATAACAAATCATGAAAATATTTTTTTTCAGAGTAGGCTACTAGAATTTCTTTTACTGTTCTTATTTCTTTTAATCCTTTAATTATTAAATTCCCCAATAAAAAGACCAATCACACCCACCCCCAATATTCAAGACATGGTTACGGCTTTGATGCTAATTCATTTTAAACAGAGTAGGCTTCTTTTTTTCAAAACATAAGAGAGATTTATATTTTGAAAAAGTGATGATATGCGTTCTCTAAATACAGCTAAGCCATTTGGGTGGTACAAATGGATCAGCATAATTAGAGTCACTGGATCTTTTCTGGGAATGCAAACAAAAGCAGAATCACATGCCCACAAAGAGACCCATTTCTCTTTATAAAAATCTCTACTGCTAGTTTACTGCCTGATGTAAACATAATGAAATTAACAATAAGCCTTGCTCTAAACAGAAAAACACTGCAATGTCCTCATTTATACTGGAGCAAAATGATGCTTTCTTGTACAAATAAGCCAGTGCACCAAGATATATTTCACTCATAAATATGCCGAGCCTTGTTTTTAATTTCTCTAGTTACAGTAAATGGTATTAAAGAAAAAGCATTACAATAACAAATTCTCGTGTGCGTCAGATGTATTGAACCACAGCTGAGCATGAGAATTAAATATCTTCATGAACAATGAGAAAACACGCCCAAAAGATCGACAAGTGCAGTGAACAACAAAGAAAGATGGAACAACAGGTGGCTGCAGACGGTAATAACACAACATTAGGTGCAAACCCGAATTATGAGGGGTCTGACACCCCTAATTTAGGGTTAAACCTCCAAAGTTTCGGTAAAGAAAGAGGCTTGATGTGTTTAAAGTATGCATTCGCTTTAAATATAATTTTAACAATCACCAAAGTTTAGTCAGAAATGTGCCAAAAATCGCCTTTGCGTGATGAGGTAACCATAGCAACAGCTAAGCGATAGCCTGTGTGTATCGGACGAAAAATCTATAAAATAATTATAATAATTACTATCATTATTTATCATGTTATTATGGGTTTACACAACACAAATGTATCTCAAAAATCGTTTTGTTTAAAACGCCTATAGCGATTCGTGCTAGACAGTGGCTGCGCAAGACGAACCTTAACCGACTGCGCCCAGAAAATGACTGACAGAAACTGTTTTAAAAAGTTGAGCTCCCTGAAAGTCACTTAATAACTGGCGTGAATCTCTTGTAAAACGCCTCTAAAGTAAGACCAACACTGCACTGAAGCTCTGTGGAGAGAGAAAACCCGTGGAAAAAGAGTCAAAGCAGGTTAAACTGCGGCTGAAAATAGCGCGTAATCGGCGGCTTACCTGCGGCTGCAGCGCGAGTGAGAGCAGGAAAATCACGGTCCAGTGTTGTCCGCGCGCTACATCCCTTATCATCGCCCTAACAGCACTCCTTCTGTCCGTACTCGACCTCTCCCAGGAGTGCCAACTCTTTCGGTCTCTATCCATTCTCATAGCAGACATTTGCGCACTTAGTCTGTGCGTACGGAACAGCATTTCCCCGTTTGGTGACGCTCTCTTTACACGGTCCACTTGTCCATTATGAAAACAGCGTGAAAACGAACAAAACAAAGGTGGCAAATGATGCACAGGTAAATGATAAGACCACTAAGGTCCTTCTACACTCCGCGCGGAGTCCAGGATGCCTCCTCCTCCTCCGCGAGCTCTTCCTCCTTCCACCTGCTGCAGTTAAGAAGCTTTGAATGTTCGACCTGCTGGCCTACTGACTTGACATTTCATCCCATTTACTTTCCCAGTCACTGAAAGCAGCTCTTTACCCTCACGTCAACCGGATAGGCTGTTCCGATGCCCTTGCAGAGAGCGAGACTGCGCATCACCGTGGGAAGCACTAGCGGTTAAAGTTGCCAGTAGAGGGTGTGTCCTCCTCCGTATGGGAATATCGGTCACCTGCCTCGAACTTGAACATAATATCCCCAAATTTGTGTGTTACATACTGAATTAGTTCAGAAAAAAATTGTCTAAAATTATTGTAATGCAATGTCAAGAGTGCTGCTTTACTTCCACAAGTTTTAACGCTAATAGAAGATGGGAACATTTCAAATTAAAATGCCTGAATTTATTGTGGTAATCAAACAATTTTTAGGGTAGGATACATAAATTATTTTTGATTTAATTCTTATTAATATTTATATATTTTTTAAGAGTGTCATTAATGTAAAATCTAATAACTATTGTATTTAAATTTTTATTTTGACAATTTAGTTGATAATATTTGAATTACTAATAACAGACAAAGTAGCATATCAGTAAAACAGAGATTAATCTGAAAGGTAAAATTATAATTTGGCTTATATACAGGCATATGAATATTTGCATATTTAATTGTCCTTATTATGTCATAATAGCAGCACTATGAATGCAAATTTAATGATTTCTCTCAAATATCCTATAGGTTTTAATGAAAGCAAAGATGTCTGAAATGTACATCTAATTAATTGAAATATTAAATAATAACCCCATTCATATTACACTTAAAAATAATAGCACTAACAACATGCCTCTGGGCCATCTCAGCCAATTCTGGGTGGCTCATCTTACCCCACGGGTCTACATTTTTCTTTTTACTTAAAAAAAAAAAAAACTTCACAAATCTAAAAACACTGATTTGTCCACAAATCCCAAATTAACAAATAGACAAAAAAAACAACAACTTTGATATTCAATGTAATCAATATTTTCCAGAGACACAAAATAAACCTCAAAAGTGTTTCGACTGACTAAATCTCACAAATGTTGATATTCAGATGACGAAGTGACGAAATTAAAATAGCATAGCCATTCATCAAACGCACCGTTTGTGTGTGTGTCCCTTTACATGCAAATGAGCTGCTGCTCCCCGCCCCCTTTCCAGAAGAGGACGGAGCTTCAACAGCTCGCGCTTCGGTTGCTCAACAACAACAAAGCTGGAGAATCTCACGCAGCCAAAATGAGGATTGTCAGTAACGGTGTTCAGCCTTACATTGTTCAAACCGACACTGATGGAGAGACTCAGGAAGAAGTTACAACTTTTAGACGTTTCTGAATGGTTAGTGGATAAATTTATGTAGTTGCTGTGGAGTTGATTCAACTCATTGATAGCATGTGCCGTCATGTTAATCTTTTGTGTAAATCCAGCATTGAATTGACCCTTGTTTGTGAAAAAGTCCATTGTAAAATGACGGCATGATAACAACACTCTACTACAACAACTCTTCCTCTTCTCTAAAGCAGCCCAACATGGCCCCGCCCCCTTTGTTGTGTTCTCAGGGGCGGGGTTTATGTAAATTTTAGGGTTTGTGATGTCACAAACCCAAGAAGAAGCTCGTTGTAGTCCCTACCAGCCATTTGTTGTAGTCCTTAAAAAGTGATTTCTGTAAAAGAAAATATCTCCCTTTGCATTGAACTTTGAGCGTCGTAACTTTGCAGATGTTGTTTATGCTCAAACAGCAACATTACACACTAACTAAAGTGAAATCTTTGGGTCAACTATCCCTTTAAGAACCCACTATAAAGAACATTCTGTGCAATGGGAAGTTCCCATGGATGTTAAAGGTTCATAATCTCTCAGATTTTACAACTCTTTCCTGTGCCTGTTAATGACGTCTCAGTATACAGCTGTCATTTGTAATAATTAGTGTAACTGCTAAATTACTGTGAGAGTCTGACAACTACAGTAGTCAGGGATACACAGTGCATGCTATCCCATAATGCACTGGACTGGTCTGGAAATTCTCAGTAGGGTTTCTTTTCATGTGTACTCCCATGGCAGTTCAAGAATAATAGGTCTCAAGCTTCACTTAATCTCTGAGCGTGATCAAAGTGCTGCGGCACCAATTAAAAGACCCTGTCAGAAGCCGGACAATACGCAGACAGGGGCCTGTTAGATTCATGCACATTTACATTACCGCCCGCTTGTTATCACATCATAGGCTAAAAGTGAAAGCGCCAGGCTTTCTCTGACTTAATCATCAGGTCGTTGGGGGAGGACAAAGCAATAAACCCAGAACAAGCTATTGTTCCCAAAATGAATTGAGCATATCACAAAGATTAAATATTTTTTGTGTGTTTACAGTAAGTGAGGACCACACACATGCCTGTTGTGTGTTTATAATTCCACATGGTTAAAGAAATAAATGAGAAAAAAAAAGTCATTCTGGAGTCCTTTAAAAGTAACAAACAGGCCTAGAATAGCTGTTTACTGGTTTTACAGAAGTTTGGCCACTTTTCAGCTGGTCAGGCATAGATCTTTTTAAAACAGCTTGGCCAGACTAGATTAGCCTAAAGCAGGCTTTTAACTGAATTTAGTGAAAAATAAATGCATATAACCATATCGGCATCATATAGCTGCTTTCCAGATCTCCATACTGGGAATCAGTGAAGTTTCCACTGTGCAGTTGCTGCTACACAAAGCATCCGCTTTATGCTGGAAATATAATGAGCCGATTTTATTGACTCGATCCTGTTTCTCTCCCACTCGCGATGGGATGGACTTGTTGCTGACGCGCACATCCCTGGAAACCGGTTATTTCCCAAAGTCGAGTGACTCGCGTTCAGAACAGAGGGCTCTTCAAGTCCGGCTGTGATTAGCATAGAGTGGCGCTGACCTCGACTCAACTGAATTTTAATAGCTCTTTATTCCTACTGACTCTAAAGCTGTGCTCAGAGCTGATGTTCAGAGATAACTACATCATAGATGGATGCAGGAATTACACCTGTGCTGCTGTGTATTCGAACGTAATATTTTTCCCCCCAACCTACACATTAATCGAAAGTATTTCATTACATTACTGTCGATAAATTACCAGTACACTCTTAAAGATTAAAGGCTCTTTATTGGCATCTAAAGTTCCATGATGAACCTTTAACACATAATGAACCTTTCCTTGGAATAAAAGGTTCCTTAGAGTGGAAAATGGTTCTTCCGGTTTTTAAAGGGTTAAAAATGAAAATTCTGTCATTAATTAATTCCACACCCGTAAGACCTTCGTTCATCTTTGTAACACAAATTAAGATATTTTTGATAGTATCCGATGGCTCAGTGAGTCCTCCATTGACAGCAAGACTTTCAGATGCACAGAAAGCTACTAAAGACGCATTTAAAATAGTTCATGGGACTACGGTGGTTCAACTTTAATATTATGAAATGACAAGAATACTTTTTGTGTGCCAAAAAACAAAACAAAACATCGACTTTATTAAACAATAGTGATGGCCGATTTCAAAACGCTGCTTCTTGAAGCTTCGAAACTTTACGAATCTTTTGTTTTGAATCAGTGTTTCAAATCAGCGTGAATCAAACTGTCAGTCACATGAACCACTGAAATTTCACAACACTTATGATGTAACGAAGCCTGAAATCCCGTGACTTTGGCAGCTTTTGGGTGAACTAACCCTTTAAAGTATCCTTATTATGCTTTTCGAATATTACCTTTATTGCAGTGAAGCTGTTCATAAACATAAAACGTCTACAAAGTGCACGACCAATAAGTTAATGCCTCCTAAAAGCAAGAATTAATTCTGAACTGCTGAAACACCATCAGCATTTCAATTCCAGTCTTCCGTATGTAGATATTTTGTAACAAATTTGCATAATGCCAGCCTATGAACTTCATTGGCTGCCCACAAACAATGTCTACTTTGTCTCACCCTTAAAGACGTTAGTTGGTTAGTGTTGAATACATGTCGAAAATCGATGCCATCATTACGGTCCTTACATTGTGTACAATCGCAGAGGATTGAGGAAGCCTCTGGAGCTGAAATTCAGTTATGGTAATGTGCGTTTAGTTTCCGAGACTGGGTCGTATGACCAATCAGAGGAGAGTAGGCTTGTGGGAAGGAAGGGTTTAGAGAGACCGAATCTTTGAACGAATTGTTTCAGACTCTTTCAGGCCCTGGTTTTTGGTTGAGACACATTCCCATTTACACCACAAGGGGAGAGAAGATGGAAAAACACAGAGCAGCAGCTTTCGTTTCTGCTTCAGGAGCATGCCGAATGAAGTAAGTGCATCAGGAATGGTGAGAGAATATTGTGCTTAGTAACGTTTTTAGTCTTCAAACCAAACTTGGGTCTTCTACAAGTTTAAATCCCATCTGGCTAGTGTACTTCCCATAATGTTTACACATTAGTTCAGTAGGTGGAGAGTAGGTGGTCCTTTGTGGCTGTTTGAACACATTCAACTACATGAGAATTTTCAACCTCCTCTTTAAGTCAAAAGTGGACAAACTCAAAATGTTTTAAAGACTCTGTATCTGAAACTGTATTTAGCGTCATCCACTTGTGATCCGATTGACCAATGCATTTTAATACCATGTGTAAACAGGGCCTGAGAAAATATATGATGTGCAATGGATATTATGAGAAAATGTAATTGTTTTTGACCATTTATGCATGTAAACTTATTGTAGGAGACCTCCAGAACAAAAACTAGGAACCTATAAAATAACATAATGGGGCAGTTTAAAATATTCATAACACTGTGGGAAAGAAAATGCTCTTATGTGAACTAGGCCATTCACTGAAAGGTTCTTTGGGGAATCAAAAAGGTTTCTTCAATGGCATCACTGAAAAAAAACCATTTTGGCACTTTTATTTTTAAGAATGTAGTGACAGATTATTTTCAGAGTTCTAAAATAAATTAAATTCACTATTTTCCCAGTCTGCTGTGTGATGAGTGATCATTCACATAAAATATTTCTAGAAAAAGCAAAGATAATGAATGTTGCTTATTTCCAGAGGCAGAGAATCAGACACTGAGATGAATGAAAATGCATCATTCTCTTCAGGTATAAACAGTAACACTGTGCTCTGAGGAAATGTCTCCATCTGGTGGACTCATCTTAATCTCAAACTTTGTGATTAACATGAGCCATAGATATTGACATGGAAACAAAGCAGGCTAATAAATAATAAAGAAAGAATAAACTAAACAAATGTCTAGGCGTGAATTCATAACAGCCCATTTTGAAAGGTCAAGGCACTGTAATAAAATAACGTACTGAAACCATACTGACATCCAACATAAAACAGGATAAAGAGAAAGCCACATGATGAAATCAAAGTTCATCACAAGTAAATACTAGAAAAATCTAGAAAGTGCACAGAGTCATGTGCACATCAAATGTATGCAAATATCAAATGTCACATGGGGAAATAACAGGTTTTTACTGTTGCATTTTTACAGTCAAAAATCATTGTTTACATTGTATGCAGTTCTGTCAAACCGACCAACCTGTCACTTGGTCGTATGATTAGTGTGGAGGCAGATGTGTCCCACACACTGCTGGCATAAGAAGTGTCTGTTCTGTGACTCAAAAGGGACAGTGTTGGTGGACAGCAAACTGCTAGGCATGATGCCAATTGCATGACACACACACACACACACACACACACACAAAGCAGTAGTTAAGGTCAGGTTTTTCTCAAGGCAAAACAGTGGAGTGTGCAGAGGCTTGGGAAAACTGCAGAAGAATGCGCGTTTGTGTACTCAGAAAAAAGTTGACCTAGTCATTTAGGTCACAAAACAATGTAACTCAAGGCAGCCCCTATTATACAGCCGACGGTCCAGAGACCCTCAAACTTAATTGAGGAGTAAATTACCTCTTATACAATACACAAAAAGACTCCTAGACCATGAGAGGCTCATTTACCTTCAACAGAAATCACTCACTGCGTGAGATTAAAGACAGTGAATGTAAAAAAAGTAAGAACGGTTTATAATAGGTTTGTGAATGTACTGCCATAAAACATCCTATAACTCAAGAGTTTTACAAACTGGGGTACACAAGCTGGTAAAAAGCTCATCATGAATTAAAAAAAAAAAAAAAAAAAAAAAAAAGATGTAAAATCTTAAAATAAGTTAAAATAAAAATATTTTATTTAGTTAAAATAAAGACAAACTTTTAAATTAGCCTTTTATATTTTATATAAAAACATAACTTTTATATATATATATATATTCAGGTGATCATTGCAAATGTGTTGTTAACCCCTTAACCGTCACCACCCTTTTTGAGCATAGACTTGAGAATGCACTATCGAGACTTAAATCGGTGTAATTCAAGAAAGCTTTGGTATATACATATAGTTTTTAAAGTCTTGTTTTAAAGAAAACAGATTGTTACAGCAGATTGTCACTGAAGTGAAAGCACTTTAAAAAATGCAAGTATGAAAAAGTTATAGAAGTTTAAATTTATTTTAAATCAAACGTAAAATACATAATATATATAAAAACAAATTTACTCTAAAAAAGATATAAAATCAAAGCCATATGTCTAAGCAAGTTGTGTTCCAAATTTGAAGTTGATATCACAAAAAATGAAGATTTTGTTTAGGTGTTGTACCCAAAAGCGCCATTGGGTGTCACCCACTTTCCATTTAAATTTTTCTAATGCATACTCCTGTAATAAAATTAATAAATTTCTATTCAAATATCACTTCAATCACAAAACAGACGCCAAATATGGAAGCTTGAGATTCAGACCTTTCCGACGATATGTTTTGACTATAAAGTAGACCACGACTATAAAGAAGAAAGAGAGTCGGTCTTGTAACCCAAAGGTCATGGGTTCGAGTCTCAGGTCTGGCAGGGATTGTTGGTGAGGGGAGTGAATGTCCAGCGCTCTCCCCACCCTCAATACCACGACTGAGGTGAAACCCTTGAGCATGTCACCCTACCCCCAACTGCTCCGGGTGTGTGTTCACTGTTGTGTGTGTTCACTGTTGTGTGTGTGCACTTGGATGGGTTAAATGCAGAGCACAAATTCCGAGTATGGGTCACCATACTTGGCCACATGTCACATGTTAAAATAAATTTTGCATTAGTTTCCTTCTAATCTCTAACCGTTTCTCCTCCATATCGCTCAAAAATACTCTGGTGCAGAAATCAAATAGGTCCAATATGTTTGTGGTCTGTGCCGACTCGCAGAAATGATCCGCTCTGTGCCAACATGTCTCTGGACCCGAGCAGACTGTGCTCGTGCTGCGTCAGTTCACGTGACACTAAAGAGAAAACGGACTTGATTTGCATCAATAGAAAGCATATTTACACTGTCTGAATCATTCCCTATGAATGATACCTACATTATGATGATTACGGAAATATTTGATGCAAAAAAGGCAATAAAAAAAAAACAGCGCCAAGTGTCCTGCCAGTGGGATGGTGACAGTTTAATTGAAATCTATAAAATCGCAGAGGCACTTCAAGTATTTTTGTACAAAGAGGATCGACTGCCAAAAACCATTTGAAATCCCTACTATAACTGATTCCTGACTGCTTTTACACCTTCATTATCTTGAGGTAATGGATTTGGAGTTTGAACAGCACAAATGAAAAAAAAAAGAAAGTTCATAGTAAACAGTCACGAGTTGAAGCCTGAAGCTCAGTAAATCGCTAACATCACTTACAGAGAGTGTAACATACTTGCGTAGGCATGATCTGGGCTGCTTAAATTTTTACAAGGATTTTTGATTCTTTGATGTCAAAGGAATGATTGTGCCCTCATCTCCCTGACCATAAGCCAGTTTGGCTGTAGACTCTCACTGAGATGAGATGAGAAGAGAAGATAACCTCCCCTGAGCTTGCTGGCTTCTACTTCAAAAGGAGGAATGACAGACAAGGACAACCACAAGTAACAAGGACTGGCACTGGATACTGTGCTCATACACTAAAGACAGACACAGGCTCATGGCTGACATCTTCATGAACTATGGTGATTTCAGAGGAAATCATCACTGCCATGACATCATGAACTGAATTTTTTAAATGCATGTGAAAAAAAGAGACATGTCATGAAGAAGTAGACAGGAAAATTGTAGAAAAGAATGATATTGAACTAATTTTGCAAGCCCTGCCTAACACACAAAACAAGCACTTAAAGTGTTTTGTCTAAGTTTTGCATTGAATTTACACATTTGACCAGCAGGTGCCGCCTCCCAGCGGTGTAATTTGCATTATATTGGTTCAATATAATGAACCAATATAATGCAATAAAATTTGTAAATGCGCATGTACGCATTGTACACGCGGTTACAAAATTTTGCCGATGCTCGTTCAGTATGCGCGTACTATTCTGTTGCCGAAATTTCGAATAGCACGCACTGTACGCCAACCCTCGTGTACTCGTCAAAAGTGAAGTATACTTTGACCTTAAAGGGATAGTTAACCCAAAAATGAAAATTATCTCATGATTTACTCTCTCAAGCCATTCTAGGTGTATGACTATCTTATTTCAGACGTACACAATTTAAAAAAAAAAAAAAAAACTTTCTCCCATCATTACTCCAGTCTTCAGTCACATGATCCTTCAGATCACAAATCATTCTAATATGCTGATTTGCTACTCAAGAAATATTTCCTATTAATGTTGAAAATAGTTGTGCTGCTAAATAACTTAAGGATTCTTTGAATTGAAAATGTAAAAACAGCATTTATTTAAATAGAATTTTCTAAAATTATAAACGTCAGAACTGTCACTTTTGATCAACTTAACATGTTCTAAATCCTGACCCCAATAGACTACTCAAACAGAACAATAAAGCAGAAATTATAAATAAAAACTTTTAAATGCACAGCCTTGCAAAGTAAACTTCACTTGATTCATTTACACGGACACAGGCATTCGACGCATGCGCATTGCAACAAAATGCAATACCTCTATGAGTTACAACAACTTGTAAACATCTTTGTATTCTTTCATGCTCGAGTTGTATAAATGTGGGTACTTTCTAACCACACAATCTCTCGCCTGTGTACACCTGTATTGTTGCTGTAGCTTGCATGTGTTCCGTTCATGCAGGTTTTCTTCAACTACCTTGTGAATCGAAGTCACCAGGGCACAGTTGCCACCTTGTGGTAATTACTACAAAAAAAAAAAAAATAGTAAATGCGCATGTGTGCGCGGTTACAACATTTTGACGATGCTCGTTCAGTATGCGTGTACCATTCTGATGCTGAAATTTGGAGTATCACGCACTGTACGCCAACCCTCGTGTATGTGTCAAAAGTGAACTATACTTTGGCCTTAAAGGGATAGTTCACCCAAAAAATAAATTTCAAATAATTTACTCCCTCTCAAGCCATCCTAGGTGTATGACTATTTTATTTCAGACGTACACAATTGGAGATATATGTAAAAATATCCAGGCTCTACAAAGCTTTATAAATGGTAGTGAAAAAACCCATCACTTCACTTCAAAAGGCCTTTATTAAACCCCTGCAGCTGTATGGATTATATTGATGGATGGATGCATTTATTTTGGGCTTCAAAACAGCCCCCCCATTCACTATGATTATAATGCTCGGAAAAGCCAGAATATTTTTAAATATACCTCCGATTGCGGTTTGAGGGTAAATCATGAGATAATTTTCATTTTTGTGTGAACTATCCCTTTAAGAAAATATCTTGAAATAAAAAGGAAAGGACAAGCAGAATGCAATAAGTAAAACATTGCCATTTAATAAAAAACAAAGCTCCAGGTTCAATGTCTGGGGACCAGACTCTGGGTGCAATGCTTCAGAATACATAATTGGATTTAAAAAAAAACCTGCATACTTACAAACTCACCAAAGCCGACCATCTCAGAGAAGAGGGAATAAAAGTAAAAGGATAAAATGGAGGAGAAAGAGGGGGGGAAAAAAATAAAAACCTTTCCATTCACTCCTTACCTTGTATTGTGATGTACAAAACTAACTGGCACAGCTAAGCAAGTCACATTAAATAAAAACGTACTTTTCATATCTGGACTTTTTTTCTTTGAATAGATTGTGTGTTCTTCTATTCAGCCATTAAACACCCTGAACCATTCCCAAAGGTCTCTAAACGCAGGCCTGTGTATAACTGGCATTTGTCATAGAAGTCGGATGTATGCGAGTTATTTCTTTGCAAAGGAGATTTTCATTGCATTGCTCTGTGTGATCTTAAAGCCTTGCAAAGCTTCTCTGGCTGCACCCGCCTGCACCTCATTATCGAACTCCACAAAGGCGATGTCGTGACGACCGGGGACAAGACGGACTTCTTTGAATCCAGGGAACCTAGGAGAAGAAAGCAACATTGTAATTAGCAAAAGGAGATCTTATGTTTTAAAATGACTGAACTGAACATGGTTCAAAAGGGGGGTTGAAAGCAAACAAATTCTCACTGGTTGAACAGCATGGACAGCATGAGCTCGTTGGTCTCCTCTGGGAGATTGGTGAGAAACAGGATGTGGTTGGGAGGGTTTTCCGACACCTACGAACAAAATGAATGTTGTTAATAAAGTCACAAACCAAATATTGAGCCTTTATTCTCATTTTAATGCATACCTGCTGTGGCATCTGACCAGGCATTTGTCCGGGCATCATCTGACCTGGTGGCATGGCACCTGGTGGCATCTGTCCGGGTGCCATGCCAGGTGGAGGCATCATACCAGGCGGAGGCATGTAGGGAGGCTGACCAGGCATTGGCATCATGCGAGGAGCCTGGCTCATTGGTGGCATTCCCTATAAATGACAAAATAAACAACAGCCTTAGAATAGGCCACAATGGAGCAAACACACCAACTCCTGAAGAGGATCCCAAATATACTAACTGGCATAGCTGCAGGTACTCCGGCCATAGCAGGTGTGGCAGCAGCACCACCCTTTTTCCCAGCACCTGGTTCTGGGACTTTAGGCTTTTTCTTCTCTTTCTTACGGTCTCGCTCCACATATGTGCCCTTCATTTTCGCAATGATATCGGAGTCCTGTTTTGCATACTGAATACGCTGTGAAGAGATTGAATTTTAAAAGCATTTTAGTGCAGATTGTGCTTTAATTAAAGACAAATTATTTCAAAATATATAAGATTTTGGTAAGATGATTTTAGAAGTAGTGTCTTATGCTGTATTTGATCAAAAATAAGAGTGAAATCTAATACTTTTAAATATTACAAATTAACGTAACTTCTATTTGAATATATAGTAAAATGTCATTTATTCCTGTGATGCAAAGCTGAATTTTCAGCATCATTACTCCAGTCTTCAGTGTCACATGATCTTTCAGAAATCATTCTAATATGATGATTTGCTGCTCAAGAAACACTTATGATTATTATCAATGTTGAAAACAGTTTTGCTGTATCAGATTTTTGTGGAAGCCAATAAAAAAAATATTTCAGGATTATTTGATGAATATAACGTTTAAAAGAACAGCATTTATCGAAACAGAAAACTTTACTCTCACTTTTGATCAATTTATTTATTTTTTTTATACTGAGCCTAAACTTTTGAACAGTAAGGTAACAATACCACTGAAAGGTTTGGTGTGTAGAGTTGAGGTCAATTTTACATACCCCTTGCAGAATATGCAAAAATGTTAATCATTTTAACAAAATATCATTAAAAGGATCATTAAAATTGCTTGTTATCTTTATTTAGTACTGCCCTGAATAGACCATTTCACATAACAGAGTCCCTAACAGGACTAAAAACACAACTATTAAAAAAGGTTCAAAGATTCACTGATGCTCCAGAAGGAAACACGATGCATTAAGAGTCGGGGTGAAACTTTTGAACAAGATGCACATTTTTTCTTATTTTGTTTAATTTTCTCTTTTTTTTCTTTTAGTACTGCCCTTCAGAACCAACAGAAGATACTTACATGTTTCCCAGAAGACAAAAAGAAAAAAAAAAAGTACAATTTATCCTGTTCATCCAATTCATAAAGTTTTCACCCCCGACTCTTAAATGAATCATGTTTTCTTCTGAAAGATTAAGTGAATGTTTGAACCTTTTTTTAAAATAGTTGTATTTGAGTCCCTCAGTTGTCCTCAGGTGTGAAAAGATGAATCTCAGAATCATACGGTCACTGCTAGAAAGGGTTCAAATACGCAAACAAAAAAGGACCAGGAGGATTTTTCTAAGGAACATTTTAACTGTTCAGTACAAACAAGGGACTCATGAACACGGTCATTTTTATAAATTTAGCTTTTTTGTCTTGTGGACATTATGTAAATATCTTATGTGAAATAGTTTATTCAGGACAGTATTTTAAAAAATAACACGCAGTTTTCATGATCCTTATTTTGTAATAAAATTATTAACATTTTTGCATATTTTGCAATAGGCATGTAAACTGTATATAACAGTTCACTCAGTATATATATATATATATATATATATATAAAAAATCACATCACAAATCATACCATGGGTTTATCATAAAAAGGGAAGCCTTGCATAGAGCGGAGTGCATTGGAAGCACTGTTGATCTCCTTGAAGATCACAAAGGCCTGACCCCTCATTTTCAGTGTAGGAGAAACAAGGATGTCCAGGATTTGTCCAAACTGGGAGAATATAGCATACAACGACTTCTTCAGTTCTATTAAAAACAGGAGAGAATGAAAAGGGTTGCAACATGAACAACGTGCAAAAACCAATGCCTATGATAAACAAAAAGATCAACAAAACCATACCATCTTTTTTGATCTTCTCATTCAAGTTGTTAATGTAAATAGTGTGGTTTAGCCGCATCTCCTGACCAGCCATGATTCTGGAAAGATAAACAGAGATAATAAACCATCTAAAAGAAACGAAACTTCAACATGTGCCCACACAGAAACTAGAATGCGTGTATAAAGGGGGAAAAAGAGCTTATTGAGCACGTGGAAGAAGTCTGCGTGCCGGTAAAAGTCCTCAAGATGCAAAAAATACCTAAACAAATTATTTATTTCTTAATGAACACTATAAAGCTGTGAATGACTGACCCACCTCGTTGTTTAAAGGAGAGCTAGTCAGTTAGCATCAACTAATTTAACAAAGAATTACAGTGGAAAACACATTTTTATATGATAAACTAAGCCGTTAATAAGAACAAAACAATAAACATTAATATATATATATATTTAAAAAAGATCAACTTACAATTATTTGACGAGCTTCAACCGAATAAAAAAACTGAATGAAAATCCACACAGGGGGAAGAAAAAAAAAGATCGTGCAACTTCCGCCTAAAAAACCGCCTTCTCGAAGATGTAACGATTCGATTGGACAGCTGGTCTCCCGGCTAACCTACCAACACGCATTCTGATTGGATACTTTAGAGCGTTGATCGTGTTACGCTGTTTTCTGCTCGGGTGTCACGTCGCTGAATATAATTTAAAATGCCGCTTCTAATATTGATTTTGTAATCATTTTGATTTGTTTAATTAAAAAATACAGGCATTAAAAAATATGATCAATCGGGATATTTTGTATTTTGATTGACGTTCACGACCACATGACCTTATTTGGTATTCCCTAAGTAGGGAACACTACCCAGACTTCAACTGCAGTTCACAGCAGACAGTGAAATAACTTCTTGGATTTTCGAATGCTTATAAGACAACTTTTACAACATTGTTTTGATGGAGACAACATTGTAACGTATATGTACACATCATACTCAATATGTCTCACATGTTGTCATTTGTTTTTCATCTACTATCTTCTGTTGCAGCAGAATGTCAATGGAGAATATTGCAGCACCTCCTCCACCTCCTCCTCCTCCTCCTCCTCCATCTGTGTCCAGCAAGAAGAAGCTTTACCAGGCTTTAGCAGAGGGACGGGCCCCTGTAGAGGGGGACCATGAAGAGGCGAGGATTATTATAGGACAGAGAGAAAGCAGGTGAGCACAAATCACAATAATACTCTCAGAAAACCTTCTATCTCCAGTCATGTTTTCATCACAGCATTTTTCAATGAAGTTTTAGGAAGGATCTGCAGTGGTTGCTGTTCAATAAGTACGTGCCTTCACTCATTCAAGATGGCCCACAGTAAGTGTCCATAAAATACCTATTAGTTGACTGATATGGATTTTTTGATGGACGGCGATATCTTAGAAAGTAAGGCTAATTTTATATATTACAGGTTTATTCTTAAAATGTGAACCTCTGTTTGTAGAAATACAGTATCAAAATTAACCTTTTTTTTCTTTTATGCCAAAAATTATTTGGATTTTAAGTAAAGATCATGTTTCATGAAGTTATTTTGTAAATTTCCTAATGTAAATATATCAAAAATGTATTTTTGTAAGTAAAATGCATTGTTAAGGACTTCATTTGGACAACTTTAAAGGTGATTTTCTCAATGTTTTGATTTTTTTTGCACTTTCAGATGAATTATTATTTACTAATAATATTAGGCTAAATATTATCAGACATAATATTTATTTATAAAAAGGAAAATAAACAGGTTTATTCTTAAAATGTGACTCTCTATTTGTAGAAATACAGTATTAAAATCATCAGTTTTTATTTTATGCCAAAAATCATTTGGATTTTAAGTAAAGATCATGTTTCATGAAGATATTTTGTAAATTTCCTAATGTAAATATATCAAAAATGTATTTTTTGTAAGTAAAATGCATTGTTAAGGACTTCATTTGGACAACTTTAAAGGTGATTTTCTCAATGTTTTGATTTTTTTGCACTCTTAGATTAATTATTATTGACTAAGTATTAGGCTAAATATTATTGGACATAATATTTATTTATAAAAAGGAAAATAAACAGGTTTATTCTTAAAATGTGACCCTGGACCACAAAACCAGTCATAAGTCACACGGGTTTGTAGCAATAGCCGACAATACATTGTATGGGTCAAAATTATTGATTTTTTTTTAATGCCAAAAATCATTTGGATATTAAGTAAAGGAGAAATTTTGTAAATTTCCTACCGTAAATATATCAAAAATGTATTTTTGTGAGTGGCTATGCATCGCTAAGGATTTCATTTGGACAACTTTAAAGGCGATTTTCTCAATATTTTGATTTTTTTTGCACCCTCAGATTCCAGATTTTCAAAAAGTTGTATCTCCTATCCTAACAAACCATACATCAATGGAAAACTTATTTATTCAGCTTTCAGATGATCTCAATTTCAAAAACAATTGACCCTTATCACAGGTTTTGTGGTCCAGGGTCACAAAGAGAAATTTGTGTGATCATTTTATAGTATTTTGCACAAATGAAGAAATTGTTATAAACAATAAAATAAAGGTTCACTCAAGAATATGGTAAATAATTTGAGCTATTTTTACACAGAGTACACAGTGAATATGACATTAATATTCTGACACATGATTTCAGGTGTGGTCTTGTGGCCTTATGGATGGCGGCTCATCTGCTGCAGCCTCCTCAGACGCTGGTCCTGGAAACGCTGGTCCAAACCGCAAAAAACAACGGCTACACTGAACAAGGAGAAATGTTTTCTGGTACTAACATCTGCTTTCAAATCTAGCTGTCATACATGTACAGATGATCTCAATTTAAAAAAAACTGACCCTCATGACTGGTTTTGTGCTCTTAATGAAGGTGGATGTAATGTAAAGCAAAGTAATGTTTTGATGCAGTTGCAGGTTGTTCTTCTGTAAAGACCTCTGAATGCTATAGTTTGTTATACTAATGTATTTAATGTTTTTTTTTTTTTCTGTTTTGAATTAGCCTGTGACATGGCCAGGCTGGCGGAGGAAGTGTGTGGGTGCAGAGTTCAGAGGTTATCAGGAGGCATGATGGGAGAAAACGCTGCTGTCATTCTTAAACACCTCGCTGGCGGGCAACCTGTTCTTATACCGTATCTTTACTGCCTATATGTTTGATCACTGTTTTCTGAAGTCATTTTATCATTTTCTTTTATCACTGTTTTCTGAAGTCATTTTTTAAATTTTATTTACCTCTTGGTTATTATTTAGTTTGATCACTGTTTTCTGAAATTATTTTATTTTATTTACCACTAGGTTTTTTTGTTGTTGTTGATCAGTTTTCTGATATAGATATAGATATATATAGATATATGGTAATATTTACCACTAGATCATTGTTTTGTTTGAAGTGTACACTCTTAAATTAAGAGAGTCTGAAATTATTTTATTTATTTTTTATTTTATTTTACCACAAGGCCAATTTTTTTGTTTTGCTCACTGTTTTCTGATGTAATCTTTATTTGATTTCATATTTTCATATTTTATTTACCACTAGGTTATTCTTTGTTTATCACTTAAATTATTATATTTTATTTTTTACTAATACTTTTTTATCACAGTTTTCTGAAATATATATATATATATTTATTTTTTATTTTTTTATTTTTTTTCCACCAGGTTATTTTAAGTGGTATTTTATTTTTAGTTTGACCACTCTTTTAAAATTTAAAGATTTATTTAATTTAATTTTTATTTTGTTTCATTTTATTTTACCACTAGGCTAAGTTTTTTGTTTTGCTCAGTGTTTTCTGATAATTTATTTATTTTATTTACCTCTAGATTTTTTATCACTGTTTTCTAAAATGTTTTTATTTTATTGTATTTTATTTTATTTTATTTTACTAGGCATTTGTTTTTTGATAATTGATCACAGTTGTCTGAAATATTTTTATTTTATTTGCCGCTAGGTTCTCTTATCATTGTTTTCTGAAATTATTCTATTTTATTTTATTATTTCATTACTAGGACTTTTTTTGTTTGTTTGTTGATTGATCACAGTTTTATGAATTTTATTTTATTTTATTTTATTTACCACTAGACCAGTTTTTGTTTTTCTCAGTTTTTTCCCTGAAATAAGCCATATTTCTCACACTGTTGACTAGTTTTCAAATCCTCCAAACTGCCACCTATTTATGCAATTTCTGACTTAATCAAATCTAATGACACAACGACACATATTCATAGTCATGTGCATATTACACATATACTTAAATAGACTGTATTGTGTCCCTGACTGCTCTGGTACAGATATGATGAGGATTTTAATCATGAACCCTGTCTACGCAATGGTCAC
This sequence comes from Chanodichthys erythropterus, assembly GCF_024489055.1. Classification (NCBI taxonomy): domain Eukaryota; kingdom Metazoa; phylum Chordata; class Actinopteri; order Cypriniformes; family Xenocyprididae; genus Chanodichthys; species Chanodichthys erythropterus. Next base: position 41,020,748 of record NC_090227.1, on the reverse strand, counting down.
AAAGCCCACTGGGCAGTCATCTCAGGTGAGACTAAATAATCAAGAATGAATTAACAAACTCTGCAAGTTATATAAGGGAATAACTCTTCAATCTAATAATTTCTGTCATTTTTCCAGGTATTTTACTAGGTTTAAAACAGGGGTGTGTGGACAGCAAACACTTCCCTCCTGATGTCACACTCCCCTGGCTGCATCTCTCTCAGAACGAGGCGTCTGTCTCCTGGCCGATGGACGGCATTGAAGAGGTGTTTGTTCTGGCTAAGCAGGGGAAGAGTCTCCGTTACCAGCTGTGGAGGTTTGAGTTGGTTACACAAAGCAACAGCCAACTCAAGGAAATGGCCCCTCAGAGAGCCAGCGACGGGACGCGTTACGTGCTTCCTGTTGGCGGCGTACAAGAAGGACTGGCAGGACAAGTGCTGCTGCTTCACACCGACACACAGATCAGCTGATCAAGAACCCTGACTCAGAGTCGTTTCTGGAGTGGGTTGTACATACCTGTGTTTTCAGTCTTCATCCACTAGGTGTCCTTATAGTTTGAGTGTTTGTAAAGCTGCTAAAGCTAAATATGAAGCGATCAGGTTACTTTATGTAAAACTAAGAAACTGATGCAGAATAATGTAATTATATTACATGCTCGTTACAGGCTGTGTGATATAATTTGACACCTATAATCTACACACTATGAATGATAGGTGATCCTGATCAAAACGAACTGTTATATAACTGTTTTTCAGGATTAATTTATGAATAAAAGGTTCAAAAGAACAGCATTTATTAAAAATATAAATCTTTTCTAACAATATAAATCTTTACTATCACTTTTTATCAATTTAACACATCCGTGCTGAATAAAAATATTAATTTCTTTCAAAAAAAAAAAAAAAAGAAAAACAATTACTGACCCCAAACTTTTGAACGGTAGTTTATATTGTCATAAAAGATTTCTATTGTAAATAAATGCTGATTTTTTTTTTTACTTTTTATTCATCATAGAATCCTGAAAAAGTATCACAGGTTATAAAATAATATTAAGCAGCACAACTGTTTCCAACATTGAAAATAAATCATATTAGAATGATTTCTGAAGGATCATGTGACACTGAAGACTGGAGTAATGATGCTGAAAATTCAGCTTTGCTTCACAGAAATAAATTATATTTTAAAGTATATTAAAATTATATCTGTATTTATTATGAAATAATACGAGAGAGCATAAGAGACTTTGTTCAAAAACATTAAAAACAGTAATGTTTTCAAACTTTTGACTGGTAGTGTGTGTATATATCAGTGGCGTGCAGTAGTTCCTGTGAAATGAGGAGGCACATTTTTTTTTTTTTTTTTATGAATCATTGTAAATTCATTTGCATTACTCTTAAAGTTGCCAAATCTTCCTTGTTAAATGAACATTACTTTACATTACATCAAAAAAAAATAAAGAAAAAAAAATCCAACTCTATTTTGTAATTTTACATTAACAATGCAATGTTCTATTTATCAAAACCAAGTCAATCTCATCAAGCATAAAGTGTTTTAAGCATTTCTCCATTCATTCCAAAAGAATAACTAAAGGCAATAATAATTTAAACAATATATTTTATTTGTTTATTGCGGTTTTTCTTTTTAATTGTCAACCTAGAATATTTTGGATCATCAGTCATGCTCCATTAACACCGTCTGTCACAGACACGAATTGCATTTTTAATTTCACCAAGCTGATTGCACTAAAAAACCCCGCAGCCATCATGCTTTCAGTCCATTTCAAGTTTGATTTTGACGTAACATAAAGCAGTGATATATCTAACTGGGTGATCTGTTTACTTACTTTTCGATTAGTCTTCCGATTGACGCCATCATTTGTTCAGTCAAACCTACGCGCGGAACGCGCACGTCAACGAGAGGCGGGATTTATCGCACAAACCAATCATATCCAATCATAACCAATTACATCCAATCATAGCGCGATGGAGACATTGCCTCCTCTCACGTGACTTTCCCCCATTCATTCTCAATTACCCCCCACAAAACCCACCGCACGCCGGGGTTCTGATGATTTTCTATAGATTCCTATGAGAGGAAAGGGAGGCATGACTCCTCTGTGTAACTTTACCTGCGGGTGTCGCTGTTGGGCAGTGTTCATTAAGAAATACGCGTGACTTGCGCTCTTTTTAATGTCATAATTTGTAATATTTGTGTTGTTTTATATGTAATATGGATTATTTTCTCATCCTATTTTTTTGAGGAGGCACTGCCTCCCTTGCCTACTTGGAGGAAACGCCCCTGATATATATGAGCAATATCACACGTTTACCTACGGCACTCGGCCTGCGGCCTCGTGCCTACGGACGAATCACAGCGTGCTGATATACAGCCATATCGCACGGCTACTCGTGTGATATTGCGTTTATACAACAGTTCGACGGCACGAGTGTGTAAATAAATAAGAACAACAACGGAGTGCCTTTAAAACCCTCTTTTGTGCAGCACTACTTCCTTCCGCCACGGATTCAAATCTCAATTTGACAGTTGGACCAAGCCTCCGTTACTAATTCTAAAATGTCACTTCAGAACTAGTAACGAAGGAACGTTTCAAAACTCAAGTTGTCAGTTAAACCAAGCCTCCGTTGCTAACTCTAAAATGTCACTTTAGAACTAGTAACGAAGGAACGTTGAGTCGCTTCATTGAAACACATTGAATTTTCTACAGTATTAGAGAGAGAGAGAGAGAGAGAGAGAGAGAGCAGGCTATTACCTGTGTCTGGTATATTGCATTACATTCATTCTTCAAGTCGATGTCCATAATATTATATCCTTTATACAAGTCCGTTTGAATGTCCGCTGAGGAAAGCGATCTTTTTTTGCAGCTTTGTGAATTTTCCATAGCACCACAGCGCTAAAACAACTTCCTTTTGCAAAAGTTCCTTTCAATTTAAAAGTCTCTTGTGCTTCACTGACTCATTCCCCTGTAAAGTGTTGCCGCCATCTAATGGCGTATTAATGTCATGTTCACTCAATCCATATTACTTAATGGACATATTTATATAAAATAATATTTATTGAACAACAAATAAGCACAATTGTACAGTTCAGTCAAACATAAAGCACTAGTTATTAAAAAAATAAAAAATAAAAATAGGTCACCATTTACGCTTGTATGTGGGTTTTACAAATATTTAACGAATGAAAAGGATTTTAAAGAGCTTGTGACAAAACCTCCTAACTCCATTGCATCCTCAAACTGTCAATCAAACCTTATCAATCCGTCTCACCTCCTGAATGAAGTGCGCACGCATTTTGGACATCTCTATGCAATGCAAAGGTAAATAAAGATCTGATGTTTGAAAAAAAAAAAATGTAAAGTGTTTTCTTTACTCAAAAAACCATATGTTTATAAAGTTTAATGTTTTACGTATTTAAAGAGCGGAGAAGAGTCTGATATGTCCCGTCTAGTTGTAGTCAATGTGCTATATAAGGATGTAACGTAACGTTTATTATTATCAAATTTAATATAGCACAATTCGACTTGCTCTGGAACAAATAATAGATTAATAAGACCAAAGATTGCCCGTTCTATGTACTCAAATTGAATTATGTCTCGTGTTTAACCACTATAAGTGCCAGCGGCAAATCCCAGAGGCATGGCCGAGATGAAGCTGTTCTCGGCGGTTACAGAAGCACTGAACGGCCGCTGACGCACTCGAGCTCGCATCTACGAAAACATCAAAACAAATTGTAAAATGGGCGCTGTTATTAAATATGAGTCACATATTTCAGGTATAAACAACTACATTCTCGCCTAAAAAACTATTAAAACTACAGTTCGTGGTACAAGAAGTAGTATTTGTAAAAATTATGGTTGATTTGATTGGCCGCCATGACGGTCACTTCAAGCGGAGTGATACAAACGGTGAAAAGGCAGTAGGAGTGCTGTTATCAGATTCGAGAACCAGACAGAACTGTTGTATAAATATATATATATATATATATATATATATATATATATAAACCATAAAGATATAAACATTATTTTTCCTCAATTTCACATCTGTCAGAAATGCTCTTGATTTTACCTTCCGAGAAGCTCAGAGTGCTCTGATTGGCCAGATGACCCAATGTGTTGTGATTGACCAATCAACTCAAGCGTGTGTCGGAAATGTAACACCCCTTACCATAATCTCGAGCTGCTTTTTTGTATTCAAAATTTTATATATATATATATATATATATATATATATATATATATATATATATATATATATATATATATATATATATATAATGAGCGAGTACATCATGTATCCATTTTCCAAACCGTGAATGACTCCGCTACACCTAATGTACAGTTAATGTAACTATTTTAGACTGGTTCGGGTCGTACCACTGCGGAGTAGCACAGTACCTGCGTGACTTGTCATAGACATAAACAGAGAGAAGTAGTTCCGGCTAGTGTTCTTCCGCAAGACGCATGCACTTCTGTTTATTAACCGCGAGAGCGCCATTAGTGACGGACTGCGGTTTTACCGTATCAGTTCGGACTCTGCAGATGCTGTTAAAGACTAAACTGTCTTTTCAACTTGTGGTTAAGATGCTTCTCTTTTCTAAATGTGGTATCTGCTTGTGCAAAACTTTGTGCAACAATTCAGTCGGTTTTGACTGTTGTGTTTGTTTAACCAGTGTGAGGTAATCCTCTTGACTAATCTGAACTTTAAGTTCCGTTCAAACAAACAAACTGAGCTGAGGAGGCCAGTCAGATGTCATACTGACGACCATTAGCAGTAATAGGACAAAGTGTTTAACTGTGTTGATGTCATCAGAGTTTTCAGAACACTTATAGTCATTTGTTGTGCAACTTTTTAGGAAGAACTGCTCTGAACAGGAAATTATGACAGAGGAAAACATCACTTGGCAGGAATAGAACATTCACAATAGAGAGCAGTATCCTTGTAATCCAAATGACTTCCTCCTGACTCACAGGAATGTTTTATTCAATTCAATGCATTTGTTTTGGGGGTCAGTAAGTTTTTTTTAAATGTTTTTGAAAGAAGTCTCTTCTGCTCCCAAGGATGCATTTATTTGATAAAAATACACATAATAGTGTGAAATATTATTATTACAATTTAAATGCACTGTTTACTATTTTAATATACTTTAAAATATAATTTATTCCTGTGATCAAAGCTGAATTTTCAGCATCATTACTCCAGTCTTCAGTGTCACATGATCCTTCAGAAATTCTTTTAATATTCTAATAATTTGTTGCTCAAGAAACATTTCTTCTTATTATTAATGTCTAAAACAGTTGTGCTTCTTATTTTTGTGAAAAACAGAAAAATGATTCTTTGATGAAAATAAGAGCATTTATTTTAATTAGAAATTAAAAAGAGCATTAATTTTAATTCTTTTGAAACAAAGTTTTTACTGTCACTGCTGAATAAAAGTATTATTTTTGGACGTATGTCGAATGCATATGGCTGTTGCGCTGGAAGCTTATTTTATAATGTATTAAATATTTGTCTAACACAAACTCATCGATTCACTTCAGAAGGCCTTTATTAACCCCCTAGAGTCGTATGGATTCATTTTTTTAAGGATGAATTTTGGGTTTTTTTGGGCCCCCATTCACAACCATTATAAACCTTGGAGGGCTACGGATATTTTTAAATATATCTCTGATTGTGTTCATCTGAAAGAAGATGTCATATACACCTAGGATGGTTTGAAGGGGAGTAAATCATGAGGTAATTTACATTTTTTGGTGATCTATCCCTTTAGTTAATTATAATATCCCTTAAAACTCATCTTTGATCACCAAAAATGACATATTTAAACATATTTTCCTGTGATGCCTTCATGCCTTATGGAAAGGAAAGGATTGGAGGGAAATGGAAAGGATTCCGGAAGAGAAGACAATGCTGAATAAAGTCGTTTTTGTTATTTTTGGACCAAAATGTATTTTCGATGCTTCAACAAATTCTAACTAACCCACTGATGTCACATGGACTACTTTGATGATGTTTTTATCACCTTTCTGGACATGGACAGTATACCGTACATACATTTTCAATGGAGGGACAGAAATCTCAGACTAAATCTAAAATATCTTAAACTGTGTTCTGAAGATGAACGGAGGTCTCACGGGTCTGGAACGACATGAGGGTGATTCATTAATGACATAATTTTCATTTTTGGGTGAACTGACCCTTTAAAGCATATTAAAAACACCACATAGACATATAAACAACTTGATTTTCACCACAGGGGTGAAGTAATGGTGAATCAGAAAATGAACAGGAGAAAAACAGTATATTAAACAATAACAGTTCCAGTTTATTGTATTGGCTTTCAAGACAACGATGATTCAAGGGGATGCGAGTACAAATGCTCAGCGTGTCAATTAAACTGCCATCTCAAACTGTATTAAATGGGCTGAAACAACTCAAAAGGGCAACGCACCATCCAGTTCTCTTTCCAATATAAAACATGTCATCTACAGTAGTTAGAAACCAATTTCAACAAATTACGATACATAATACTTTACATAATCTGTAAACAAGTAAGAGACTCTCCAGAGGAACGGGTGACACTTTATGTTCGCAGTCAGATGAGGAAATACTGACAGAAGGAATGCTGACAGACACACCAACAGACTGTGTGCAGACCCGCCCGAGATGGAAAATACAATCTCTGAAGCTGTAAGATAAACACATACACACATAGTGGTAGAACATCGCGTTCTGTAAACTAACATCAACTCAACGCGTCCAGGCGAGGTAATCACTTTAACACCACGTTTGTGATCTTGAAGAGGATATTATCTTTATATGTCTATCTCTGAAATGAGTAAACATGAAGTGATGATGGAAAAAAGTTTGGTTTCTGTCTTTTTTTAAGCTGACCACAGCATCTAATTTGAGAACTAATGCATTCCGGCAACAAGATGACATCAGTGGCTATAACTTGTATAATCTGCTTATAAGCACCAACAGAAATTTTCCACCACAGTTTGCAAGATCAACTATCTCAACCTGTCAGATTTGTTCTTCATGCATGCAATATGTCGTGAAGCTGCTGAACTCCACAGCGCCTGCTATGATGTCGAAAGAGCTGAAGGTCGGAGGTCATTCTGGTGTGGGAACCAATATAAAATTTCTATTCTATTTGTATTTAAAGAAAAAAAGAATCAAATCAGGTTAATGGTTGTTGGAGCAGATAAAGGAGTTTAACTTTTCAAACACATGTTTGGCTAACCTAGAAACTAAACCATATGACTAGCACTGCAAACAGGTCAGTTACTGATGGGTTACCTTAAAAACCAATGAGGGAACACACAGATCAATCTATTCCATCAACACGTGTATATAAATATCTATTACACTTACGTATATTTGCAACTGCGGCTAGTTTTAAAGGGACAGTTCAGCTAAAATTGTCATCATTGTCATCATTTCATGAATTTCTTTCAATGTTCTTTAAAATATCTTCTATGGTGTTCAGCAGAAGAAACAAACTCATACAGGTTTGGAACAACTCGAGGATGAGTAAACGATTTGACAATTTTTGGGTGAGCTGTCCCTTTAAGAAACACTGCATCTAATTCTGATCAGTAAATAGAACACAATCTTGGTAAAGTCTAACTATCCATGTTATAAGCGGTTAGTTGAGTGCAAAATGTTTGTTTCAAACTTTCCCTCTGACCGAGCCAATCTGTTAACTATTTTCAACTAATTAAACCTCTTCTCTATAGACTGAATGGTTTAAAAGAGTGGAATCATCAAAATATCACACAACATCAAGATTAGAAGACCACAGTGGGAGAAAAAAGATGACGTTCTGCCTGTAGTTTGGCAGTTAGATCACCTTTCAGGAATAAATGAGGTACTAATTAGATAACAGAAACAAAATCAAAAGCAAAAACCTAAATTATTATAAAATAAAAAAAATAAAAAAATTAAATACACACTATTTACATAACCGTGGAACCCCAAAGAGAAATTTACAAGGGGGAAAAAAAACAAATAAACCAAGGAAAGCACATTCTAGTGTGATAGTGTTATCATCAAACCTGTAGGTAAAAAAGAGAAAAAAGACTAGCAAATATTCTTCAAAGAATAATCATGGTTGTGCGTCCTTTAAAAAATGATAGTCGCTTCTCATCTGTTGCTCCTCACCGTCTGTTTGGGTCCAGTATCAGTGTATTTTGACTGTTGTGGAGCTTCTGTGTATCTGCAAGACCACATGTCCAAAAAAGGAATGTCTAACGTGAGTTTGTGGAGTCCCGAGTCAACAAAATGAGCTTGAGTTTTTCCACTCTGCTTTGTTGGCTTTCTGTCTCTCCCTCAGCACAATTTCAGGACTGATCCTGTTGCACACCTCCTATCAGAAGAAAGGATCCTTCCATCAACGTGTCCCTACACGTGATCCTTTGGGCATGTTCAATGCATCCATCAGGGTGACGTTGACACCTGCAGCATGTCACCAAAGATCTGAATGAGGTTGTCCAGACCCCACAGGTACCCGTCCTCCCGGTTTCCTTCGGCCCAGGGCGTTCGGTGGTCCAGGGTTTGGGGAGGCGGCAGTGGGATGGTCTTACCAAAGTCAATCATCCAGACTCGGGCCAGGCCTGAAGCATCGTGCACGAACAGCAAAGAACTCCCAACCACCTAAAGAGAAACAGGGCGAAGTTTTGAACTTATGAAACATGATTTGTTGTGTTCCAGAGATGACATTGATTTGGCCCAGACAGGTAAGGATTTCACAACATGGAAAGAACAGATTCCTCACCTCGTGTGTTCTGAAGAACGCTGACGTCTCTAGAGCACTGCGCAGCTCCTCCAGTCTCTGCAGATAACTCCTCTGAAGAAACATACAACACACAACTGTAATTATCCATTACCAGATCTCCTGGATTCTGATTGGTTAATACAGCTTTCCATGCAAAAATACACAATTTAGCAATACTGCGGGAAACCACTATTAAAGGTGCAGTAAGCATTGAAATGGATCGGACCGAGTAGCACAACACATTTGTAGCCAAACAGCAGTAGGGGGCGTGTTCTCATGATTGGGGAAGGGAGAGATTGAGCCAATCAGCAATAATAGGCATGTCCACTCACAATGGGGGAGGAGAGTGAGCCAATCAGCAGTAGGGGGCGTGTGCATTAATGATGGGGGAGGAAAGTGAGTTAATCAGCAGTAGGGGGTGTGTCCTCATGATTGGGGAGGGGAGGAGAGTGAACAAGAGGGAGATTTGAAGAAAGACTGTAGAAAGAGAGATGGCTGAGAGACATTACAAAAGAGAAAAGATCAGAGGAATATCACTGGAAAAAGAAGGTGATCAGGCAAGAGCTTTAGGACCCGTGTTAATATTAGAAAAGCTTTCCAGTGCTGGAGACCTTGCTTTATTTTTTCATTAAGCTTTATTTTGCTTTGCTTCTGCTTTGATAAAGGGACATCCACTCTTGCATTGTGTGTTTGTGCATTTTGGGGGCGGAGCAGTGAAGGGAGGGGCGTGTTTGTTTGGTTTCAAATATCAAAAAAATACAGTAACATTGTTACTATAGTTAATATAGTAATATATTGTAGTTGACAAATATAATAATGTAGAATGGGCTCTTGTCATGTATTAAGGTCACTGAATATCAGAACAGCCCTTCACAGAAATCTATTAGAAACCCCTGAGGACGAAATCAAGATTATGGATTACAGGGTTCATGTTTTTGTTGTTGTTGGTTTTGTTTTTTCACAAATATAATAATAAAATAAATCAGGAAAGCCATTGACTCAAGCTAATGAAATAAAACCTCCAGTGCAGAGTTAAAACAGTCCACTGAAACAACATACCATTAACTGTGTGTTTCCATCCACAAAGTCACCCAAAGCCTTCATCACCTGCTCCTTATGTTTGGTTTTTTTAAAGCTGGTGTTGCATGTGCCATCTGCCTTCTAAAATAAAACATAAAGTTTGTGAAAAGTTTCAGAATTCAGGATGATTCAGGATGAATAGAAAGTTCACCCTGAGTGACCAGATCAAGTAATATCTCTATTTTTATCAGCACTCGTTTTGAGCTCCCACCTTGATGCCCTCTATGCGGAAGCCAAGAGTGGCGGTGGAGCTCAGCGTCTCCCTCCACTGCATGTATCGAGGTTTGAGAACGGCCTGCTGGGCTCTCTCCTCCGGACTAGGTGCTCCCGGGTCCACAGCCACCATTTTCTCATACATGTCCTTCCTGAGACGAGGACGCTCACGGGCTTTTACCAGCTCTTCCTCCAGGTATGTCCTGTGGTAAAACAAATTCACCCATCAGTCACACCATTCACAACCCATTCTTTTATGAAGACCTCACCAAGCCACATCCTGCACCTCATCCTTTGGTAATGCACATGTGTACGATACATCTAATTTGTTTGGTTTTGTTTCTCCTTCTCACCTGCTTCCCATCTTGCAATCCATGATTGAAGGAGAGTCAAAGTCGGTCAGCAGATCATCCATTAGGTTGTAATCTTGGTTGTTCTGCTGCACGACACCATAATAACCAGGTACAAACGGCCGGAGGTGGTCATTCATCAGCTTCTCGAGACACTGATGTTCACATTCACAATACTTCTTCAACAGTTTCCCATAATCTCCTGCCTGGAAACTACCTATGTACAAAGAGGCAAAAAAAAGTGTTCATTTCATAAGTCCAAAATGATGGGTCAGATGCAAGTTTTTTTCCTCCATTCAGCAATGAGTTTTTACCTGCATGGC